>NW_019396442.1:98272-243533 GCF_000591075.1 Eurytemora carolleeae | reverse complement strand
CAGCTTGCAGATGTAGACATATGGCGCCAAAGTAATAAATCTTGAGGGAGATAATGGCCCCCTGCCGTGAAGTAAACCGACACCCATCCGTTTTGAGGAGAGACGGATTCAGGGTCTTTTCGGTCTAAAAACGCCTCTTTTATTAGTACTAAAACAGAGTCGGGCCGGCGCCCGTTTTTGGGGTCGTGCGGGTCGTTTTCAGACTCTAAAACAGGGTCGTTTGTTCTATGCGGGTAGTTCATTAAAAAAGATTGTTTTATAAAAATTTGTTCGAAACCACCGTTTGTTCAGTAAAAAAACTATCGTTTTTTCAAAATCTTTTGATAAATTCTTTTGTTCAGTAAAAAAATAGTTTTTTTTCAAGTTCCTTAATGAATAATCTAAATCTTTCGCTTTAAGATTTTTTCATCTGCTTTTAATAAACACTTTATCTGTTTATCCCCCCTGTACCTTATCCTGAATACACTTTATCTGTTTATCCCCCCTGTACCTTATCCTGAATACACTTTATCTGTTTACTCCCCCCTGTACGTTATCCTAAATACACTTTATCTGTTTATCCCCCCTGTACCTTATCCTGAATGCACTTTATCTGTTTACTCCCCCTGTACCTTATCCGGAATACACTTTATCTGTTTACTCCCCCCTGTACCTTATCCTGAATACACTTTATCTGTTTACTCCCCCTGTACCTTATCCTGAATACACTTTATCTGTTTACTCCCCCCTGTACCTTATCCTGAATAAACTTTATCTGTTTACTCCCCCTGTACCTTATCCTGAATACACTTTATCTGTTTACTCCCCCCTGTACCTTATCCTGAATACACTTGATCTGTTTACTCCCCCCTGTACCTTATCCTGAAGACTCTTCATTTGCTCTTCCTTTGTCGGCTCCTTCGTTTTCCCAGGAGCTTGTGCTCCTTTCTTAGGAGGTCCAGGGTTACTTTCAACATCTCCTTCAAGGGAGAAGAGGTTCAATTCAAGGATAAAGAAATTAAGTCTTTGCCACAAACTAATATCTTTGTAACCCAACATCTTAGACCTGAGACATTTCAAACTATGAATTCTGATAAATCAAATAATATTAGTTTGATGTCAAAAGTTTACACCAATAAGTATGATAAAATCCTGAAACCATAATTTGCATCTAAATCAGTCAGGTATAATTTTCATTCTATTTAAAGTTTCAGTATGTGTTCAATGAGATCTATAAATCTGTGGAATAGAGATACAACTTTTTTATTCAAACTAGTCTTTGCAACATGAAACAGAGCAATTTTGTTATTTACAGTGTTAACAGACTTAATTCAATAAAAAAGTAGACTTGTAAGCTTAATTGCTTCATATAACACCTACAACACATATGATTGTCGTATTCCTATTCCACAGTTTTATGAAACCCACTCAAGAAATTAGAGAATTTGACTTGATTTGACTTTACTGACATTAAAAATGCAATTCAAACCCAGATTTATCTTCGACACGGTTTTATAAATAGTGATAATTGAGCCTTTGCTAATTTTTTAGTTCCGAAATCTGTGCAACCTGATAATGTTAATCTTTAATATTTCAAACTTTAATTATTTGATGTAATAGAATCCATTAGTTTGAGTTATCTAAGCTCAACAACATCGAATTGCAATTTTGCAAATATATATTAGATTAGAGTTTGTTGCAAATATATATTAGATTAGAGTTTGTTGCATTATATATTAGATTAGAGTTTGTTGCAAATATATATTAGATTAGAGTTTGTTGCAAATATGTATTAGATTAGAGTTTGTTGCAAAGATATATTAGATTAGGGATTGTTGCAAAAATATATTACATTAGAGTTTGTTGCAAAGATATATAAGATTAGAGTTTGTTGCAAAGTATATATTAGATTAGAGTTTGTTGCAAATATATATTAGATTAGAGTTTGTTGCAAATATGTATTAGATTAGAGTTTGTTGCAAAGATATATTAGATTAGGGTTTGTTGCAAAAATATATTACATTAGAGTTTGTTGCAAATATATATAAGATTAGAGTTTGTTGCAAAGATATATTAGATTAGAGTTTGTTTCAAATATATATTAGATTAGAGTTTGTTTCAAATATATATTAGATTCGAGTTTGTTGCAAATATATATTAGATTAGAGTTTGTTGCAAATATATATTAGATTAGAGTTTGTTGCAAAGATATATTAGATTAGAGTTTGTTGCATTATATATCAGATTATAGTTTGTTTCAAATATATATTAAATAAGAGTTTGTTGCATTATATATCAGATTAGAGTTTGTTGCAAATATATATTAGATTAGAGTTTGTTGCAGAGATATATCAGATTAGAGTTTGTTGCAAATATATATTAGATTAGAGTTTGTTGCAAAGATATATTAGATTAGAGTTTGTTGCAAAGATATATTAGATTAGAGTTTGTTGCAAATATATATATTAGATTAGAGTTTGTTTCAAATATATATTAAATAAGAGTTTGTTGCAAAGATATATTAGATTAGATTTTGTTGCAAATATATATTAGATTAGAGTTTGTTGCAAATATATATTAGATAGAGTTTGTTGCAAATATATATCAGATTAGAGTTTGTTGCAAAGACTCAATTCCTTTGTGTTTTATTGTGTTGAGTGAACCGTCTGCCTGCTAGCTGTAGGAGCAGAAGGAGAACTACGTGAACACTTAACTCTTTCATTCTATTTTTCTAGAACTAAATACTATACAGTGGTGAACACAAAACAGTGCACATCCTAGATTGCAAAATTCTAAGTGGTTACTTTTGCAAAATATCCCAAATAATGCATCTTAAAACAATAATTGAGAAAATTCATAGATAGCAAGAAGTGAAAAACTTGAATTAAGTTTCCTTGAAAATTTAACTCATCGATAAAAACAAATCTTTTTATTTGTGAGAATATTTAAAATCATGAATTCTACTATATCCCCTATCTTTGGTTAGATCTAATAATCAAAGTTTAAAAATTCAGAGCTTACATTATCCAGTTACAGATATATATAGAAATTAGAAAATTAGAGGTTTAGGCGAGTAATCAGTTTTCTAGAGTTGTATACTTCCATTGGTTAAAGTGTCCTGAGGTCCTAATGATTACTGCAAGCAACAAGAAAACTTAGAATAAACAAAACAATTCACAAAGAAGGGGAAATTATTTTTGCCTATTTTAAATTTATAGATTATAAAAGATATTTTGATCCTTTATTTGCGGATCTTTCAATTTAATAAAAACGCATTTATAGTAGCAGCATACCCCTTCCAACTAAACTTTAAGAGGATACCCCTTTAATACCTTGCAGACATATTATGCCTAAAAATATTTTCTTCACTAGAGAAATAGTTTCTTATTTTGCGGGATGTAAACTTATTTTACCCTGTTTGCGGGCGATAAAGTATATTCATCCCGGATAAGTTTGGCAGTTTGTTTATTCCCCGTGTTTCATGACCAAAATGCAAGGTTAGGTTACTATCCCTCTTTACCTTTCTTATTCTCCAGTAGATCCTTCATATTTCAATATTAGAAACATTTACAGAAACCACAATCTTTATTAAACTCCAGTATATCCTTCATATTTCAATATTAGAAACATTTACTCAATCCTTCTTATTTCTCCAGTAGATCCTTTATATTTCAATATTAGAGACATTTACAGAAACCACAATCTTTATTAAACTTCAGTAGATCCTTCATATTTCAATATAAGAAACATTTACAGAAACCGCAATCCTTCTTAAACTCCAGTAGATTCTTCATATTTCAATATTAGAAACATTTACAGAAACCACAATCTTTATTAAACTACAGTAGATCCTTCATGTTTCAATATCAGAAACATTTACACAATCCTTCTTACTCTCTATTAGATCCTTCATATTTCAATATTAGAAATATTTAAACAATCCTTCTTACTCTCTATCAGTTCTTATTTACACAATCCTTCCTATTCTCTCTATTAGATCCTTTATATTTCAATATTAGAAACATTTACACAATTTTTCTTACTCTCTATTAGTTCTTATTTACACAATCCTTCCTATTCTCTCTATTAGATCCTTTATATTTCAATATTAGAAACATTTACACAATTTTTCTTACTCTCTATTAGTTCTTATTTACACAATCCTTCCTATTCTCTTTATTAGATCTTTCATACTTCAATATTAAAAACATTTGCAGAAAATACAATTATTTAAGTAAAAGACAAGCAGGGGGCATAAATGACGGAAATTTAAAATGCATTTTTTGGAATTTTGTTCTTGTCAGTTGCTCAAGATTATCTTGTTCTTCAGCTGTTTCTATAACAGATCTGTGAAAAGCTGTCTGTAAAGAGCAGCTTCTCCTATACCAAGATTATCTGGCTCCTCAGCTGCTTCTACAACAGATCTGTAAAGAGTAGCGTCTTCTACCTCAAGAATATCTTGTTCATCTGCTGCTTTATTCTGGACATACCAATTCTCCTCTATATCCTGGATTAGTCTACTCCTTTTGTGTGCCTAGTTCTGTAGTTGGTCTGGCTGGTGTGTAGTTGGACTTGCTGGTGTGTAGTTGGACTGGCTGGTGTGTAGTTGGACTGGCTGGTCTGTAGTTGGACTGGCTGGTGTGTAGTGGGAATGGCTGGTCTGTAGTTTGACTTGCTGGTGTGGTGTGTAGTGGGACTGGCTGGTGTGTAGTGGGACTGGCTGGTGTGTAGTGGGACTGGCTGGTGTGTAGTTGGACTGGCTGGTGTGTAGTGGGAATGGCTGGTCTGTAGTTTGACTGGCTGGTGTGTAGTGGGACTGGCTGGTGTGTAGTTGGACTGGCTGGTGTGTAGTGGGACTGGCTGGTCTGTAGTTGGACTGGCTGGTGTGCAGTAGTGGGACTGGCTGGTGTGTAGTGGGACTGGCTGGTGTGTAGTGGGACTGGCTGGTGTGTAGTTGGACTGGCTGGTGTGTAGTGGGACTGGCTGGTGTGTAGAGGAACTGGCTGGTGTGTAGTTGGACTTACTGGTGTGTAGTGGGACTGGCTGGTGTGTAGTGGGACTGGCTGGTGTGTAGTGGGAATGACTAGTGTGTAGTTGGACTGGCTGGTGTGTAGTTGGACTGGCTGGTGTGTAGAGGAACTGGCTGGTGTGTAGTTGGACTGACTGGTGTGTAGTTGAACTGGCTGGTGTGTAGTTGGACTGGCTGGTGTGTAGTGGGACTGGCTGGTTTGTAGTGGGACTGGCTGGTGTGTAGTGGAACTGGCTGGTGTGTAGTTGGATTGGCTGGTGTGTAGTGGGACTGGCTGGTNTGTAGTTGGACTGGCTGGTGTGTAGAGGAACTGGCTGGTGTGTAGTTGGACGGGCTGGTCTGTAGTTTGACTTACTGGTGTGTAGTGGGACTGGCTGGTGTGTAGTGGGACTGGCTGGTGTGTAGTTGAACTGGCTTGTGTGTAGTTGGACTTGCTGGTGTGTAGTTGGACTGACTTGTGTGTAGTGGGACTGGCTGGTCTGTAGTTGTATTGGCTGGTGTGTAGTTGGACTGGCTCGTTGTAGTGGGACTGTCTGGTTTAGTATAGCTGATCCAGATCACCAGCAAGATCAGGATAGGGCAGCATCTGATATCCTCGGTGATGCTGAGGATTCCGAGGATGCATATTTATGTATAATGATGGAGGAGGCTGGTGTCCTCCTTTGTTCTCTGACAGGTATGGTAAAGATACATCAGTCTGATAGATGTCTAAAAGTGCATGTCCCAAGGCCTTGATGGATATACTAAGTTTAGCTTATACGTCTTTACTATTCAAGGTTCCTGGGTGCACTAAACTAACTCAATCTCCAGGTTGTATATTCTGGAATGACTCAGAGAAAGGGGCAAGGAGTTTTGTATGAGTAACCATGCTTTAATTACTACAGTAAATTAGATCGTGTAAAATGTGAGAAAAACGTCACTAATTTTTCTCATACATTGAGGGTAACCCTTTAATTTTTACATCTTTATACTACTTGTGTCTGGAGATGAAAGAGATGTTTTTTAAAAGTGTTTAATTAAGTTAATTCATTTTAATTATTCCTGAATGAGAAATGCTTAAGTCACTTTTGTAAAGTAAAAATAGTAAATATGTTAAGATGCAAAAATAGATATCACTTTCTTTCTGGACAAAACAGAGATTTTCAGGTTACCATTGTGAATCGGACAGTAACTAACGGATCCACAGAAATAGTATCAAACCTAAACAATACGTCAAATATTTCCCTTAAACAGTTAAGAACAATTTAACAATTTAAAAGAGAAAAGGATTCCAAACAAATCATTTGTTTGAAATAAAATTGATTTTTTACGGTCTAAGTTGTATGTTGCAATTTTCTGGATTTGTATGGGCGCTAAGTTATTCGGTATGAGACGTCTTTAACAATTTTCTCCTTATAGACGCAAAAGATAGAAGTAAGATTATTAGCGATCAAAACGCTTTTTTATCGCATTAAGCCTATACCCCCTTTAATTTTTCGCGAACACTCCCTTTAAGTGGAAATACATTTTTGTATCCACCTCCTTTCAGTTCATGGTTAAAAGTCTTTTTCAATTCCATAGTTTCTGGTTTCGAACAGAAAATATATTTTTTTGATTTTTGTTGAATATTACTTAAAGTAAATTTAAAAATTCCAACAAAAGAGTTTGATGATTTATTAATACATTTTAAGGTCTTTAATTTACATATTTATTATTATTTATTATATTATTTATTATATTTATTCATTGCAGTGCATTTAATATTTATCACAAGCTGTGTTCATTATTATATATATATTGATAACTTACTCGTTTGAAATTATGTAATAACAAATAGGTTGCACAAAAAGTTAATTTTACATTTACGCGTTGTAAGCATGAATGGTTCTTATAATCATAAATTGAGCATGATGCATTACGCATGTTACATATTAATGAACAAATTTTAATTTAAGAATAATCCAAGTCTGACAAAATTAATTTTCAAGATTGAAACGTTAGCGCATAATTCCTCAGTGTTTCTTGTTCTTGTGCAAAAATTGAGTTTTTTTAAGTGGACTTCAAAATATTAAAGAATACGACTACAATTTTTAAAATAAAATGTTGTACATGACAATTGTGCAATGTTTAAATTTTATCTTCTTAAGAAAAGTTTAAGATTTTTGGTCGTTTTCCATTATATTTTGTTAACCACTGTGCTTGAAAGGCTTATATCAGTGTTTATAACTTCTTAATCGAATACAAAAGCATGGAATTATAAAACTTTAATGCGCTTACAATGCACACATAATGTTTAATATGAAATGAAAAAGCTCTTTGCTCATATATTTCATTTGTTAGCTATATAGCTGATCAAACGACTGGACCTAGTCCTCATAGGCTGAAATGTTGTGAGGAAAATTAGATTTTTTTTCAAAATGAGATTTTTCTTCAAATTGTTTTCAAAATTCCACAGGCCATGTCGTGAACTTAAGCTATTATGCAATATATCTAATACTGTGAATATTTTCCTCTTGTTGGATGTTAAAGCTAATCAATATCAATTTTTTCAATTATCCCGATTTAGTAATTGTCCGTTGATAAGAAAAGAAAACTGTTTGTCTAAATAAAATCATTTTCTCATTTTATCTTAACCGTTTGGAAGATCCATTTTTGCCTGCTTTTGTTTCAATTAGCAAGTATACAATTACAAGATTAGTAAGTATACAATATGGTTGGATGGTTCTCTGGTAGTTCTATCTTTTAGAGATAACATTTGCATATACAACTTTTTTGCCATTAATAGCTAGCTAGCTGATGTACATATATTAAAGATTAATCAGCTCCTGATCAGCTGGTTGTATAGTTAAAGATCTCTAAGATTAATCAGCTCCTGATCAGCTGGCTGTACACACAGGAAGAACTCTGCTAGATTGTAGAAAACACCCCTGGAGAACGGATTATGGTATTTACCTGAATTAATTAAAATAATTAAAATATTTAATTTTCAACTTATTTTCAAAGAAAAATCTATTTTGCTGAGCGAACTGGTATTTTTGTATTCTACCATGATATATTTTAAATATATTGTTTTACCTCTTGAATTTTTGAGATAGTTGTAACGTTTGTAATGAAACATCTCGTTCGAAGTTAGGTTCATTGCAGCATACAAAAGCTAAACATTTACAAAACAGTTAGGAGCTCGAATTATGAAATAATATTATTTTCCTTTTTAGGCAAATAAAGTATTTTATATCCCTTGTAGCCACATCAGTTCAATTGTTCAAAATAAAAAAAAATTTAACATAATGAATTGTATCACATAACATTAATGCTTAAAATCCAGTCGCTATTAGGAAGAAAAATAACTTGGTCTGAGGAATATAAAGTAATTCACATTTTTAATTCATATATTTAGATTTAGTAAAAACTAAAAAAAGTGGACAAAAAAAATTACCGTGAATCCGGAGAGAAGCCATCCCAGTCCGCAGAATATTAAAGCTTCAATCAGACCAATAATATACAGTAGCTTCCAACCCTAAATACAGAATATTAAAGCTTCAATCAGACCAATAATATACAGTAGCTTCCAACCCTAAATACAGAATATTAAAGCTTCAATCAGACCAATAATATACAGTAGCTTCCAACCCTAAATACAGAATATTAAAGCTTCAATCAGACCAATAATATACAGTAGCTTCCAACCCTAAATACAGAATATTAAAGCTTCAATCAGACCAATAATATACAGTAGCTTCCAACCCTAAATACAGAATATTAAAGCTTCAATCAGACCAATAATATACAGTAGCTTCCAACCCTAAATACAGAATATTAAAGCTTCAATCAGACCAATAATATACAGTAGCTTCCAACCCTAAATACAGAATATTAAAGCTTCAATCAGACCAATAATATACAGTAGCTTCCAACCCTAAATACAGAATATTAAAGCTTCAATCAGACCAATAATATACAGTAGCTTCCAACCCTAAATACAGAATATTAAAGCTTCAATCAGACCAATAATATACAGTAGCTTCCAACCCTAAATACAGAATATTAAAGCTTCAATCAGACCAATAATATACAGTAGCTTCCAACCCTAAATACAGAATATTAAAGCTTCAATCAGACCAATAATATACAGTAGCTTCCAACCCTAAATACAGAATATTAAAGCTTCAATCAGACCAATAATATACAGTAGCTTCCAACCCTAAATACAGAATATTAAAGCTTCAATCAGACCAATAATATACAGTAGCTTCCAACCCTAAATACAGAATATTAAAGCTTCAATCAGACCAATAATATACAGTAGCTTCCAACCCTAAATACAGAATATTAAAGCTTCAATCAGACCAATAATATACAGTAGCTTCCAACCCTAAATACAGAATATTAAAGCTTCAATCAGACCAATAATATACAGTAGCTTCCAACCCTAAATACAGAATATTAAAGCTTCAATCAGACCAATAATATACAGTAGCTTCCAACCCTAAATACAGAATATTAAAGCTTCAATCAGACCAATAATATACAGTAGCTTCCAACCCTAAATACAGAATATTAAAGCTTCAATCAGACCAATAATATACAGTAGCTTCCAACCCTAAATACAGAATATTAAAGCTTCAATCAGACCAATAATATACAGTAGCTTCCAACCCTAAATACAGAATATTAAAGCTTCAATCAGACCAATAATATACAGTAGCTTCCAACCCTAAATACAGAATATTAAAGCTTCAATCAGACCAATAATATACAGTAGCTTCCAACCCTNCCCTTACCTCCACAGATATACCCCCCTTACCTCCACGGATATACAGAAGCAAGCGAAGAATATTGTGATAGAGCAGTTGATGGCCACAGAGAGCGTAAACAATAGAAACCAACCTCTAAATCAAGGAGTAGTAAAACAAAGGAGAGATGATGGTTCCTCTAAATCAAGGAGTGTAAAACTAAGGAGGGATTAGTAATGCCTCTAAATCTAGAAGTATTAAATTAAGGGAGAGATGAAAAGTGCACTGCATTACAGAAATTTTGATATTGTAGCTTCAAACTATTTTTCATTTTAGTGATTGATTAAAATATATTTTTCATGAATTTGTATTTACATATAATTGTTTTATAACATTCTACAATTTCATGTAGATGTATGATTAGGATGTGATATAACAAAAAATTTGTATTTGGTATGCATAAGGATTGGAAGAATATATAAGAGGATGAGAGAACATGTTTACCTATTTCTCAAACCAACACAATTTGAAATATAAGGGCAATGATGATCAAACTGTGCTACACACCTAGATTAATATATATATTATTGATCAAATAAATATTCTTGATCAAATAATTATATATTCTACATAAAAATATTAAGTCTTGATAAAAATATTGAAACACTGGTAGAAAAGTATTATTTACCAAATATCTAGAAACACTGGTAGAAAAGTATTATTTACAAAATATCTAGAAACACTGGTAGAAAAGTCCCTAGCCTATATTTTATTTACCAATATCGTATATTAGGATATTACCAAAAAAGACATTTCAGAAAAAGTAAAAAGTTATTTCTAATTCTTGTTTTGGCTATAGATGCAAACAAAGATTTTAACATATTGGAGCGTTTGTGCATAATCCAAAAAACGGCAGTGAGAAAGAATGCTCTGAAGTCCTCGATCATTTGTGAAAACTATTAAAACCTGTTACCTATCACAAACTCTACAGTGTTTAGCTCTAAGAGGTCGAACTGACCGACAGGTGTGACAAAGCCGCATTATGTCTGGTCCTGGGAAAAAGGTAAAATGTACAAATTGTTTTTAAACTTCTTTTTTATATTTATAACTAAATTAGTTTTTTGAAAACCTCTTCGTTTTAGACTGGATTTTGCAGCCAGTAAAATATGTTAAGGATATAAAAATAACCATTTAACTATAATTATTTCTAGGTTTAATTAAATAAATTAGAACGGTTTCGCAAATAGTGAAATTAATTGACTAAGGTTTAAGTTTGTCAATTAAAGCATTACCCCCCCCCCCCGCCCCCCCAACTGGGTTTTTCAAACTTTTTATGAACGTAAATTAGATGAAGATGATAAAGTTACCTCTGTGATGTTTCCACTCGTCATAGTATGCTATTTGCTTTATAGCATTGTGATATTCATCAGTATTCTGAGGCAGGAACCCTATTTATGGATTTATTAAAACTAAATTTTTTTTATATATTATAAGCAATCCTGTTAAAACAAACTTTAATGGCAATTTTTTAGTTGAATTTAGGAGACTGTAGAAGCTATTTCAAGCAAACCCTTATCTAAGTGATATTTCCCACTATATAAAATGCCAATGATTTTCTTCTAGATCATTGAAATTAGTTATTTTCTAATATGGATTCTCAAGAAAAGTGAGTTGCGGATTTCTGGTACATGAATAATGAAGGAACTAAAGCAAAAAAAAATACGATATATTACACGTTACTAATCAGATAAAGGTTTAAAGAGAACCTTTGTAACTTATAATTATTTAACCTGGATTGCGTCTGTTTGAGAATATAAGTGAGATCCACATGATGAGGTTGACCGTCAGAAACGAGTAGTGGGTCACAGGTAGCAGGTCCCAGGTCACAGGCACACACTGATATATAATATACAGACTACTAAAAGGTTTGTTTAATGTATTTATTCGGCTATTTTTTGGTGTTTCATAAAAGGAATTGGAAAAAATTTAAAGTTGTGAAAAATGTTAATTTCCTTTAAATTTCAAGCACCACTTTAAATGATTTCATTTGATAAATAATACATATTAGAAAAAATAACACACATTTTATTGTCATCAAAAATATATAAATACTTTTGGATGCTAAACGACCAGCGAATCGGTCAAAGGGTTTTATGAGTTATGATCAGACATACAAACTGACAGACAAAAATTACTACTTTATATATATATATATATATATAGATACTTACCCTGAGAAAATACATTGGATAAGCCCAGAGTAGAACACTTCCAAGGAAGAAGAGAAGAGGACCCTTAGTTCTACCACTCTGACCAAACACTACCGTCCTGGTTAACAAATACATTAATTTAACTTGTAAATATGTGGTCATTTGTTGGCTACCATTGGTTTATCCAGCGAAGAAAAATGGTTGCTGAATTAGAATAATAATATATTTCAAAATTATTAAATGGAGATAATTCTTTAACCAAAAACGTAGGTACACATTTGTTGTAACACTATTCACATCAAAATTAATACAGTTACCACCATCACAATTTAGGTTTTGCTTACTCCGCCAAATTTTACTCAGATATCATAACAATGTCAAATATATTTCACACAAAAATCACATATGTAGGAAAGGTTTCATAGAGCTCTAATTTACAATTTAAAAGTTTGTTTCCTTATTTTCCCAGTGGAAGATTAAACATTCTATTTTTATGGTGTTCTTCATTCAATACTCGCTTAATCAAATGATCAAATAGTGGTTTGAATTTATAAAAATAAAAAAGTTAAATCTGCAAAATGGTAATTGTTACTGCAGTGAAGTAAGTATTATTTACCAAATATCTAGAAACACTGGTAGAAAAGTATTATTTACCAAATATCTAGAAACACTGGTAGAAAAGTATTATTTACAAAATATCTAGAAACACTGGTAGAAAAGTATTATTTACCAAATATCTAGAAACACTGGTAGAAAAGTATTATTTACCAAATATCTAGAAACACTGGTAGAAAAGTATTATTTACCAAATATCTAGAAACACTGGTAGAAAAGCATTATTTACCAAATATCTAGAAACACTGGTAGAAAAGTATTATTTACAAAATATCTAGAAACACTGGTAGAAAAGTATTATTTACCAAATATCTAGTAACACTGGTAGAAAAGTATTATTTACCAAATATCTAGAAAAACTGGTAGAAAAGTATAATTTACCAAATATCTAGAAACACTGGTAGAAAAGTATTATTTACCAAATATCTAGAAACACTGGCAGAAAAGTATTATTTACCAAATATCTAGAAACACTGGCAGAAAAGTATTATTTACCAAATATCTAGAAACACTGCACTGGTAGAAAAGTATTATTTACCAAATATCTAGAAACACTGGTAGAAAAGTATTATTTACCAAATATCTAGAAACACTGGTAGAAAAGTATTATTTACAATATATCTAGAAACACTGATAGAAAAGTATTATTTACCAAATATCTAGAAACACTGGCAGAAAAGTATTATTTACCAAATATCTAGAAACACTGGTATAAAAGTATTATTTACCAGATATCTAGAAACACTGGTAGAAAAGTATTATTTACCAGATATCTAGAAACACTGGTATAAAAGTATTATTTACCAAATATCTAGAAACACTGGTAGAAAAGTTGTTCTTCGTCTTTTCTCGCTCTCAAGAAACTTCATAATATCCTGGAAATAGATATTTTTAAAATTATTTCAAATTTATAATATTTGAATGGTATTAATTAAGTTAAGATTAGAATATCCTAAACAAAGTTTGTATTCGTTATTTAAGTTTAAAAAATTGCTCGCTATTTAGAGACTTCATATACAATATTTATAATTTAACATATACAGTGAAACCTTTAATAACGATTACATCGAAAGAATTCATCAAATGGCGTATTCTTTACTTTCTGATAATGGAATGTTGCAGATATTTAATTTTTTAATTAAATGAGTATATGGTACTCTTTAAAACTGTTCCCGCATATTCATGGCTATTATTTATTTTCGCAAAAACTGAAATTTACTTAATATAGTATAAAACTCATTGAAAAATTGTCAAGACGACATTTGATAAATTCTTCCGATGTATTCCTTATTAAGGGTTTCACTGTAGTCAAAAATCTTTATTTAAAAAGAGACTGCAAGAATAGGGCCAGTTTTGCGTCTGTTTACCATCGTAAATTTAAAACCTTAAAGGGACTGTAAGCGTAATTTCCAGTGACCCTCCATGCAAAGAGGGCAGTGCCGATTTACAATGGTACCCTTTAAACCTTTGATTGTTCATCGAGTGATGAGAGCTCTTTGTTTAAACATCTTGGAAACCACTTGAAGTAAACCGGAATATACTCTGTGTACAGTTCGTACAGTGTGAAGATGTGAATTAAAACAGCTAATACCTTACTTAGGTTACTTGACAAAATATTCATTTTCTGCCAATCCTAGACAGTTAATAAAGCAGCTTACAAATAAGAGTTCAATAATTTAAAGCGTTTTCGGAGATTAATGAGAATTAAGTCTGACAATCTTGATCAGTCAAAGCTCGTATAAGGGTTCAATTCCGAATCGGGCAATGTCATCTTTGAATTAAAAGTCAATGGAATTCACGCGTACAGTCCCTTTAATGGGTTGAATATTTTATTACCTGATGACCATGTTTAGCTGCTAAATCTAGCGGAGTTTTCCTGTTCCTGTCTCGTGGTTCTAGGTCTACACTGTTCTAAATAGATTTATCTTAAAGGGACGGACTAAAAAATACTTATTTTCTAGAATATACTTATTATTTCAAATAAAGCCAATCTTGAAAATAAAATTAAACAAAAACATTAGGTCATAAGATGAACAATCTTCAATTCTAAAATTTAAATTTTAAAATCTATTTTCTAAATTATAGATATTAAGATATTTTTAACGTGTCCTTGGTTCCATCAAATAACAAAAATACAAAAGTAAAATTTTGCAGATTTTTAAAATCATAAGAATTCAAAGCTTAACTTAATGTTTTAGTATGTCTACGACAGTACCTTTGCACAGAGAAGTTTAACAGCTGACAGGTTGCCTGATATACAGGCCAGGTGGAGAGGAGATGACCCAAAGTTATCAGGTTTCTGGGGGTCAAACCCAGAATAGATCAACATCTAAACATATTTCATAAAATTAAACAGTTATTTTTTATTTCATAAATGTTTCTAAAAATAATAAAGTTTTAAATTTTACTAAAGTAAAAACATTGCACAACAAATGTTAAGATGTAGCTTTAGAAGAAAACTAATTCGGGGTTACTTTAAGTATTTAGTTCTTTCAGATTTCATACGATTTTCAGCATTTTCTCTTTTTTGTTTCAGTTTCCCTAGCATAGAGTAAAGTGTCTGAATTAAACACTTTTAAATCTAGAAAAACAAAAATATCTTACATGTTTTTTATCAGATAAAAGTTGCCCCCTTTTTAACTATAGATTACTTGTAATTACATCTACAGTCCCTTTAACTATGAAGTTTATGTTAAGTTGACCTGCATAAGTCCTGGATATCCTTTGTACGCTGCCCAGTGTAGTGCAGAGTCTCCGTTCATGTCTGAAACTGAGAAATTAAGAAAGAAAGAAACGTAAATGTTTGTTATTATTACCTGTGAGGTGAGGGGCTGCACCCTTACCCAGTAGATACGCGGCAATCATTGATCTTCCAAACATACAGGCCATCATTAGCGGGGTTAAACCCTAATACAGGGATCCAATCAATCAATTAATAACCCGTCAACAAATATCATTTTATATCTGTATATATCAATACAAATAGTAATCTCTATTTGTTTGTCTGATCAAAGGTCAAAACTCATGAACCCCCTGACCGATTTGTTTGTCTGAACCCCCTGACCGATTTGTCTCAAAGTTTGATTGACAAACAAATTCTTAGTTGAGTGGGTGGACTGAAACCTAAGTAAACATAAAGCTTTTATATATATAAATTTTAAAAAGCAATTAATCAAGCGTCGTAAAGCATAAATATGTTCTTGAATGTTTGAAAAAGTTATTCAAATTCTTTAAGAATAAAACGAAAAGAAACTTTTAAAAACAGATGAGAGAAAAAAAATTAGAATTTAAGATTTGATTATTTAGGAGTTAAAACTACAGAGAGCACGTTTTTGTAACAAACATAGGCTGCCAAGATTTTGAGCCTTTTCTACTGTGGATTAATATTTTTAAAAATAATTTAAATATTAATTTGTTAAAAACAGTTAAATTTTTTGGTTTAAAGTGTTATATGTTACAATGATATAGGATGGCGATTGGCGTTATGTTTACATGATCAACGACTGTATACTAACATATTTTTTTTTCTGCGACGTTACAATTTTTGGTGCAATGTACAAGGTACATATTTGTTTTCAATAATTGAGCTTTTTGTTAAAAAATACATGTTATTACAATAATTAATAAGCTTAATTGCCCAGCGTTGCTCGTGGAATTAAGAAACACTTGAAATATTTTTTTCCCATTCAGAAGAAACAAAAATTTTGGTTAAAAAAAACATTTTTTAGCTTTTTTTACCCTTGGGGAACTCAAGGGTTCTCTAAAAAATGTCAGCCAATTTTGTTCAGCCTTTTGGCCAGCTATAGCTAAAATATAAATATATTTGAGCGAAGAGCTTTGTAATAAAGAAGATACATACATACATGAATATATTTGAGCAAAGAGCTTTTTTATATAGATATATTCTACCTTATGATCCGTAGCATCAACTGGAACACCAGCCTCTAGCAACAGATCAACAACTGCTACATGTCCATTCCTAATTTAAAATTATCTATTTAAACCAATCCGTCCATTTATATATAATTACAGGGTGTTCAAGAAAAAAGGTTATAGTTTAGAGCCTTTGAATGCATTTAAAAGTTCCAGATTTGGGGCCATTTCAATAATTGAAGGAGTCAATACTCAATTGTCTCTTTGGTCTTGAGAATTTTCGAATATTTTTGTTTACACATTACATATTCTTCGTCATATAGTGTATTAAGAACAACCATAATTCTAAAACTTTGACCCTCTTTATATTAGAAACAAGGCTTCAGATTAAAAAAAAATATTTGTATCCTTAGAAGTAGAAGTTTCTTTTGTCATTTGCATATAGTACCTGCTGGCCCAATGTATGGGGCGGGGTCCCTGGCTATTGTTGCTGTGCAGGTCAATCTTTCCTCCTCGCTCCATCAAATATCTAATTCAGACATTCAGGGTTAGACAAGGTTTAGAATACAAACTAGTGTCATGTATCTAGTTCTATTGTCCATTCTTTTCCTTTTTATTCTCTCATTTAGTCTTCTATCCTTCCTTTCTTTCTCCCTTATCCCTTATCCACCCTACATTTCCTTACATAAATTTAATTTTACTTACATCCCTTCCTTCCTTCTATCCATCAAACCTTTATTTCCTTTCATAAATCCATTCTTATACATCCTTGCTTTCCTGCTATCCATTTACCCTTTCATTTTATTTCATTAGTCCATTCTTACTTTTTTCCTTTCATGCCATCCATTTATCATATCATTTCCTTTCATAGATCCATGCTTTATTCCTCCTTTTCCTTTAATCCATCCAACTTATATTTCCTTTCATAAATCCATGCTTTATTCCTCCTTTTCCTTCTATTCATCCAATCTAAATTTCCTTTTATAATAACATTCTTATACAACCTTCCTTTCCTTTATTAAATTATTTTTTTATTTTTTTTTATTTTTTCATCCATACCTTGCAATAGTAGCGTGACCGTTTAGTGCCATCCAATGTGGCGGTGAATGCCCGTATTCATCTCTTTGATCTAAACTGTATTCCATACCGTACTTTTCAAAGAAGTATTCAACCTGACCCAGGTTTCTGAAATTGTCCGGAATTTAGAAAACAATGGAGGAAAGAAAAGGGTTCTTCAATATGATTATTAAAAAAATTGTTTTTGAAAAGATAAACATTAAATTTCAAATTTCAAAAAAGTTAAAATTTTTAATCTTACCCTGATCTCATGATTTCAAATATGTTATCACACACTGTACTGCTTTCTAAAAATAAAAAATATATGATAATATTATTGGATGAAAACGGATTGGTCAACTATTTAAATATTTATAAATACACGTAATAATCTATAATGTTAGATGGTCCTCAATGAAGAAAATAGGTACATTTATAAAGGTCATCATCTTGTTTCCTTAGTGGACCGCTCTGCGACCAATTACCTGTTTTGGCATCCAAAGAGGACCACTTTGTGGTGTGCAACCAAATACCTGAATTGTCCTCCCAACTGGACCACTGTGTATCCCTCCCTCCCAAAGAATCAACCCACAGTTTCTCCCTAAATTTGAAGATAAGATTTTGAGTTAAAATCTGCCCAAAAATAAATAATTTGCAATAAAATAGAAAACTAAATACTATTGTTTTAAGTTCTGTAAGAATATACTTTTTATACCTAAGAGTATCCGAGTCCGGCCATATCTCTGAACCAGACCCAGGATAGTTATCTGAGTAACAAAATATAGTTATTTATATATTTATTCATTTTTTATATTTCTAATTATCATAATTGTCTTCATCATATTTTAGGGTGAATATATATATGGTCCGATGATAATGTTAAGACAAACTAAAGGGGATATATCATATATGTCTAAACCTAAATGAGTTAATTAATTTTAAACTGATACCTCAACTCAAAACAAATGGAAACCTAGTCTTTATCCGTTTTTTATTTTAAAGGAACACTTTAATTTCAAGTTTGTGGGAAATGTTTTTTTTTTCTCTTAATTTTTATGATTCCTGTGTTTTTCTATGGAGGTAAAACTTTACCCCGTTATTCCGGTCTTTGGATTTGTTTATTGTTTTTAGATCTTGACTTCGTAATATCGCAAGTTAAGCGTAATTCAAATAAATACTTTATAGTGATGATCCCCCCCCCCCTCCCAACATGATGGCCTAGATTTCTATGTATAAAAAGTTGTTTGTTTGTTCGTATGTCCGAACATAATTCATGAACCCATTGACCGTTTTGCCTCAAATTTTGGTTCGGGAACTCGCCAGAACGACGGGAAAGTTATTATTTTGGTTTCAGATACCAAGTTGAGTGGGTCCACTTGTATAGGGAAAAATACCTAAAATCGTAATTTACGACCAAGCGTGGGTAAACGGCGGGAGTAACTAAGAGTACCCTGGACAACACTGTGTTCTCAAGTTAGTACATTATAGTTCGATTGTCAATACTGTAACTAAGCTATTCCCGGACTAGGGATCAATCGAATTTGTTTTCTTATCCTGATGGGGCCAGAAAAATTATAATTAAGGATGGAAAATAAACTGTTTGTAATCTACAGTCTACTTTCTTACATTATTAATGAGATAACGTGTATTGGGAATAAGGGATTTAAATTTAAATTACAACGACCCTGGAAGGTTTGAGTGCAGTAGTGAACAATTTGTAACACGAAAAAATATATAAATAAATATAAAATATATAAACAAGAAATTTAGGGGACTTTTTCTGCCCTTTTAATCACTAGCTTGCAACATTTAACAACTTTCTCTGTTGGAAAATATCTAATCAGAGACCGAATTTAAAGAATTTGAGCCGCGGCTTAAATCCGCCAAAACCCGGTTTAAATTAAGCGCCGGCTTAAACATTAAAAGATTTGATACAATTTTAAGTGGAACCATCCATATTTAAGCCGCGGCTTAAATTTAAGCTGCGGCTCAAATTCTTTAAAATCGGCCTCTGGATGCACAAATATTCAAGATGCAAATTGAGGACATACTTTTAAGAAAACACTTTTGGGGACACAACTTTGAGAACTTAATAATGAGTACGTTCTTTTGACAACTCAATAAAAAATAACGCACTATTGAGGACACATTTATGAGAACTCGCTATTGAGGACACAATTATGAGAACTCACTATTATAAGGACATACTGTTGAAAATGCGCAAATAAGGTCATACTTTAAAGATAACACTAATGAGGTCAAACTTTAAAGAACGCAGTTCACAAATTGAGATGTACCTACAAAAGTGTGACGTTCTGCATACATGTTATAAACAACGCAGCTTGGTTCATAAAGACTATGAAGATTTTTATTGTGTATATTATAAATTACCTGTGTTATCCCAGCTTCCATCTTTACTTGTAGAAGCGCGCATTATCTGATCAACCTCCTCCGGACACGCAGCCATCGCCATTTTGATTTTTTCTCTTCGGGTTTACGTATTTTTCTTTTAACTGTGTGCAGGAAAACAATGCAGTATATAAACCAATTCTTTAGCCTTTGCAGACTATACGAGTCCACTACTTTACTGCCTGGAAATATGCGATATTTTGTAGATTTATTTTGTTAAATTTAATCAAGCTTTTTTCTGTCAAAAATATTAGGATGAGATAGTTAATGATAAAAAATTGTTTCTGCAGAAATCCCCCACCCCTCCTTTCGATGGTCTGAGGACAGAATCGATTGGAGGCCAAGGAATATAAATAGGAACCCCGGGAAGGATCTCTAAACTGGTCCGGCTTCTCACACTCACTTTATTTACCTCTTAACAAATCTATCATCTGTTAATTATATTTATATTTCTAAACCTATATTTATAAATATTTCATAAATGTTCTCATGAAAAAATAATAAGTATAAACAAGCCACTAAACTAAGGAATTGAGTCCTTGCCACAAATTCTGATTTTCTAATCCCTACATCTTTTGAACCCTATGTCGTAAACCTTTGATATTTCAAACTTATATTATTTGATCTAACAGAATTCATAGTTTGAAATGTCACATGTCTACAACATTGGACTGCAAAGATATAGGAATTAGAAAATCAGAGTTTGTGACAAAGACTCAATTCCTTTAATATTAAAGATCTGATGTAAGTATAATGCAGGTCTATTTTTCTATCGTTCTTTTTGCAATTTCATTACGTGGTCTTTGAATTTGATGAATAAGTGCTTGATTCCTAAATTTTAGCTTTGTTGTTTGATAGGGATGAACAACACAACAGTTCTGATTTCAAGTTAGTTAAAAAATTTCTAGATCTGATATATCTACCATGTTTATGGTATTTTTCTTTCAAATTCAAGGAATTAAACACTTGTCACTAGATATAATTTTCTCTTTCCCATTGCTTTGCATCCTGATGGTTTAAGATTTTGATATTTCAAATATATTAGATATACAAACTGAAAATTTAGATAGCCGGACGTTTCACCTCCTTTTCTTGGCGGCAAATTACTGAAACTGCTGTCAGGGCTGCTTTTTTATACAACATAATCTGTTCAATATTAGTGTTGATATGAATGAACTGAAAATTACAGTAATGAATAACACTAATAATTTGACAAAAAATTTATTATTTATTATTTGTAAAAGAAAACTTAAGTTGCATACATCAAAAGAATTTACAATTAGTTTAAATCGTATATTTCTTTCAAGAATTCTTGTCGATTGAGCTGGCTTCGGATCAGTGTAGGTCTTGTCTTTGAACTCTTTAAAAAGTAGTTTAGCCAAAGACCTAATAAGGACTACCCTGCAGTCTGTATTACAGGCTGGTCAGCTGTAAAACTTCTAAACCATCGTTCAGTTTGGTTGTTCATGGATGGATTCATTATTCAAAATTTCATCACAGAGATTCCAAATTTCTAAAGGAAGCCTCGGGGGTTTACTAAAGCTTTTGGTTCCCTTTCCAATGGAAGTGTTCTCAAAATAATTCTTGGAGTACTGGAAAAAATCTCCATCCTAGAGAATATTTTTCCGCATTTTCCGAACAAAAAACAGCCAGGTTCCTCCATGACAATTATTGAATTACAGGATATGTGTAAAATTTTTGTTTACATCAACCACTGTACACTGTACATGTGTTTAATGTACACAGTACATATCCAATTAAAATTGATTTTTTTTGTGGAATATTTTTTTTTTGAAAATCCAAGTCTCGGCAAACCCTTTCCCAACATAAAATATATTAGTTTCAGCAAGTTACCAGAACTGTAAAATCAAGCATTTGCCGCCAAGACATCCGGCTATCAAAATTTAGTTAGGGAGTGATAAGCTCCTTTATCAGAGGCCGAATTGAGGAATTTGAGCAGCGGCTCAAATATGGTTGGTTTCACTTAAAATCGTATTCATTGTTTCAAGAGTTAAGCCGGCGCTCAATAAAAACCGGTTTTTGGTGGATTTAAGACGCGACTCAAATTCCTTAAATTCGGACACAGGATGATTTTTCTTGAATTTGACTGGGACCTAGGTCAACTTGTCTTCACTTTCATTTTAGTTAACTACAAGAAAATTGCTAAACAATAAATCAACATATATATTATATATTTTATATATTTAAATATGATACTTTTGAATATAATTTTACTTATATAAGTAATAATTTTACTAGTATAGCACTAATATAGTACAAAATAAATACCGCGTGTTCTTCTCCCCGCGTTTAAAGAAAACATATTAATAAATGTGACAGTTATGTAAGCATGATTTGTGACCAATAATATTAATTTTCAAGTTTAACAGTCATTTTTAAAGACATACAGGGTTACCCACAAAGGATAAGACTTCAGAGACGACTGTAGGGAATTTATAATGTCTGTCTTTTATTCAAGGTGCACCCCTGCAAAACTTTAAACTTGTTAATTTTTTTTTTTGAATCAATAAATAAGAAATTAAAAGACTATATTCAAGACAAAAGTCTTAATTTAACCTTGTGGTTATATTTTAGTGGATTAAGGTCGTCTTTACAGTTTCATCCTTTGTGGGTAGTCCTGTATAAATTCACATTTAAAATAGATTTTATCACATTGTGCCTTCAGATATAGTTTAGCGGCTATCATGATCATACAGAGATTTTAAAGGAAACATTTCTTCTAATGTAATTGTCAACTGTTTAATTATATTCTTCTACATTGTTTTGAATTAAACCGAAGTCAGGTAATGCAACTGATATCTCAAATTCAAATATTCGAATCCCTGGTTTTAGAGTTTAAGGCAATTCGTTCAGCTAATATTTAAAAAGTTTTAATATCTTAAAGAAACAGAAGATATTTTAGTTATGAGTATTAACTTCAAATCTTTATGCCTCAAGCTTGTTAATATTTTTCATGTGGTATTTGTATTTTGAGAAGGTGCGAAAAAAGTGAATCGCAATGTAAGCATGTTTACATAAATAGATAAATATTAGATGCAATTTGATCCGCGGGATAAGCAGTGAATGAAAAGTTTTGATTAAAGTGAATTTTAACTAAAACAGCTTCGCTCTGCAATCTTATTCAACCCCCGAGCAGTGACCTAAACACACATGAATTATGTACTTTTTTATGTCGCTGTGCACCAGGCAGAAGGAGACGGTCTAAGAAATTGAGTCTTTGCTACAAACTCTGATTTTCTAATCACTATATCTTTGGAACCAAATGTTGCAGACCCTAGATATTTCAAGCCATGAATTCTGTTAGATCAAATAATCTGAGTTTTAAATCTCAAAGGTTTACAACATCGGGTTCTAAAAAGATTGAGGTTTAAAGGGAGTGTTCGCGAAAAATGAAAGGGGGTATAGGCTTAATGCGATAAAAAGCGCTTTTGATCGCTACTAATCTTACTTCTATCTCCCCTTAAATATTTGATTTTGTTCCAAAGACTCCTTTCCTTTACGCGAATATAATTAAAACGGCTTTGTGACCTCGTAGCTACTCTAGTTGTTTTTTAAGCACGCGTATGAGAAAAGAAAATTAATACAGTGACGTATTAGAAATTTAAAACATTTAAAGTTTCTCAATGAAAGTAGTTACAGATTAACAAAAAATGTAAGATTTCACTCTTTTAAGTGCAATTTACTTTAGATTGACATAATATTTAATTAATTGATGTAATTAATTAATGTAATTAATTAAGTCATTTTTTACACGTTTAGAGTCTATCATGAAAAAACCACCAGTAACCCGCGAATACTTTTTGACAAAAAATATCTATAGCAGTTTCTGCGATGAATAAAATTTTATTTTTATGTCTTGTAGAATGAATAAAGTATGCCATTGTGTAAATTAGGTTTTCGGGTTGCCAGGTTACTTGGATTTATTGAAATAGTTGGTAAACAAAAGTTAACTTGTTGATAAGATATGTTGAATAATAAATATTAAGTGTTGATTTTATTATTTTTAGTTTTTATTAGTTAATATGGTAGTTTTTCAATCAATTGTTTAAATGTTTACTTAAATTTTCAAATTTGTCTACTTAAAATTGTTGATGCTTTGTAAGAAACAATCACTATGCGGGTTAAAAAGCTTTATACATTTTTATAGTTGTGGTTTAAACTCTAAACTCTAATTTTTTAATCCTCTTATTTTTTAAGCATAGCAATACGTGAAAACCTACGAAATTTAATATTGACTATTTGATCAAGAGCAGAAAACATAGGTTAAATTTCATGGTCAACGACATCAAGTTGCAACGATATATGGATTTAAAAATTAGAGATTAGTAGTTTGGGAGTTTGGTAGTTTGATTGTTTCGTAGTTTCGTAGTTTGATAGTTTAGTAGTTTGATAATTGTATAGTTTGGTAGTTTGATAGTTAAACTTGCAAGTTTGTTTGAATTTCCAAGTTTGTTTGAATGAAAGTTATAAATTTACCATCACATTATGAGATTCTCGATGTTCTTCCTTAGATGGAGTTATCAAGTCAACAACCTAGAATCATGTTCGTTATAGTTTTGTATTCACGATTTTGTTCATGTTCATGTTCATGCTTATTTTCATGTCCATGTCCATGTCCATGTTCATGTTCATCATGTTCATGTTCATGTTCATGTTCATGTTCATGTTCATGTTCATGTTCATGTTCATGTTCATGTTCATGTTCATGTTCATCATGTTATGTTCATGTTCAATTTCATGTTCATTTTACATTTATGTTTATTTTCATGTCCATGTCCATGTCCATGTTCATGTTCATCATGTTCATGTTCATGTTCATGTTCATGTTCATGTTCATGTTCATGTTCATGTTCATGTTCATGTTCATGTTTATGTTCATGTTCATGTTCATGTTCATGTTATGTTCATGTTCAATTTCATGTTCATTTTACATTTATGTTTATCATCATAATTATGTAGCAAAAAAGTCGACAGTCGACATTAAAGAACTTTAGCTTTTGCTTTTAAGATGTAATTGGCGACATTCTGATTGATTTTTGCGTGAGAGCTTGCATCCTTTAGTATGTCTACGTTATTTTTATGTTCATGTTCGCATCATGTTTGTGTGTCTGTTTATGTACACATCATGTTTGTTTATTTGTTCATGTTCACATCATGTTTGTGTATTTGTTCACGTTCACATCATGTTTGTGTATTTGTTCATGTTCACATCATGTTTGTGTATCTGTTAATGTACACATCATATTTGTTTATTTGTTCATGTTCACATCATGTTTGTGTATTTGTTCATGTTCACATCATGTTTGTGAATCTGTTCATGTTCACATCATGTTTGTGTATCTTTTCATGTTCACATCATGTGTTTGTATCTGTTCATGTTCACATCATGTTTGTGTATCTGTTCATGTACACATCATGTTTGTGTATCTGTTCATGTTCACATCATGTTTGTGTATCTGTTCATGTACACATCATGTTTGTGTATCTGTTCATGTACACATCATGTGTGTGTATCTGTTCATGCTTAAATCATGATTATAAACGTGTTGTTAATGTTATGTTTATAGCAAATGCTTATAAACGTGAGTTGAAATGTTTTAAGTATGCTGAAAAACGTGATGTTGTTGATATCGTTCATATAAACACACATTTTCCTCCAGAATTCACGCGTAAAAAAAAAAAAATAAAATTAAAAAGAAATATTTGAAGAAAATTAAAGCATTCAGGAAACTTTTAAAAGTATCAATCTATTGATTAATTTTATTAAAACTCTTTTTGTAATCAAAATAGTGCGCGCATGTCTTCTAAATAAAAGTATTCTAACAGAAATAATAGAACGTCAATATTTTCAATATTTCCAAGAACATAATACAGGATTAATCTGGATTTGAAGCAGTCTAGTTTACAAATATGTGTCGTGTATCCAGTATAACCAGTATAATCCTGAATCCTGCGTCATTTCAAATACAAATGCATAAAGCTACTTTTCCAAGCGGCAACTTTCCAAGGGTATAACTTCCAAGTGGCAACTGGGACTAGGCCTCGTTCCTGGGGAACTACAGTTTTTTACTGGAACGAACGAAATTATCGATAACGATGCCTTCATTCTAAAAAAAGAACAGATGCACATAACACGCGTGCTTCAACATATTGGAATGAATTATAAAATAACGAACTCGTAGAACGAACGGTAATTGGTTGAAAAAAGATCTTGAATCGTTAACGATCAGGAAAACGTTCTAAATCTGAATTTTGTTCTCAGGTAAATTGGGTTATGAAAGGTTTAAATGATTTAGATGAGATAGTGAAATGTAATACATCATCCTAGTCCAACTTTTCGAGACCAGCTAATTAAAAGGGAATATAACCCTAACATAAAAAAAGAAGATCTAACCTAAGCGAGAAGAATGGGTTTAAAAAAAAAAAAAAGTACGTTAGAAAGTTTCCCTAAAATATTTCATATTTTACAAATGTTATATGTGACAAATGTATTACATTATTTTTTTCAAGGGTTTTCAAATTTGTAAGTGTTTTATATATTTAGCTCAAATAATAAAAAGTAATGGACTATTTTTGCTAAAAGGCCCTTGGTATAGAACGAGGAACGATAAAAATCGTTAACGTGCTTTATCCACAACGATTATCCACCGTTAACGAATGGCTGTGACTGTTTTCCATCAAGGACACAAAGAACGGAACGGAACTTGGATGGAACGATAGGAAAAAGAACGCATCAGTAACGAATGATCCAGCTGAAGGACCTCGTTATAGAACAAGGAACGAACAATTTAAAAAAGGAACAAGCCCAGTCCTAGTGGCAACTTTCCAAATATACGAATGTCCAACTAGCTCTTGATCATGGTTTACAATTTCACATAACAAACCTGTGTGATATCTTTTAAGATGATATCTGCATGTGATAAATCTGCCTCAGACCCAACTCCTGTTAAAACTCCTAAACAAAAGAATATTTTAATAAAACCTTCATGTAAATTCATTTTCAGAAAATGCTTCAACTGCAAAGGAAAAAATCACATTCCTAATGTCAGAAATTTTCCTGTTTTCTAAATAACCATGGAAATGTAATACCTATTGTAAGCCCTAGGTTAGCAGACTGACCCATAATTGTATCAGCGGGGGTATCTCCAACCATTATTGTATCACTTAAACGAGCATTCAACTTCTCACAGATAAATCTAAACCAAAATTTCAGATTTTAATAAAATGAAAATATTAAACAATGCTGGTTTGCTGTCGAAACACTTACTTTAAATATTAATTGTTAAGCCTTAGCTATGGTTTCGTTAAAATCCCAAAGTTTGCGACTAATTTTAACCTTTTTGGTATAAAAATTCCTTAGTTTTAATAAAACATTTGAAGGACTAAGAAGTACTGATTAAATAAAAATTCATTCTGAAGCTCATACTTGTTTGAACATTCAAAAGATCCTGCGGGTGCAGCCTGGTCTAATTCCGATAGCTGTTTATAGGTCAAAAGATCCTGCGGCTGCAGCCTGGTCTAATTCCGACAGCTGTTTATAGGTCAAAAGATCCCGCGGCTGCAGCCTGGTCTAATAGCTGTTTATAGGTCAAAAGATCCTGCGGCTGCAGCCTGGTCTAATTCCGACAGCTGTTTATAGGTCAAAAGATCCCGCGGCTGCAGCCTGGTCTAATTCCGACAGCTGTTTATGGGTCAAAAGATCCAGCGGCTGCAGCTTGGTCTAATTCCGACAGCTGTTTATAGGTCAAAAGATCCTGCGGCTGCAGCCTGGTCTAATTCTGATAGCTGTTTATAGGTCAAAAGATCCTGCGGCTCCAGCCTGGTCTAATTCTGATAGCTGTTTATAGGTCAAAAGATCCTGCGGCTGCAGCCTGGTCTAATTCTGATAGCTGTTTATAGGTCAAAAGATCCTGCGGCTGCAGCCTGGTCTAATTCCGACAGCTGTTTATAGGTCAAACTTTTTTTCGAAGTATCGTAGGAACTCTTCACCCACATATTCAATGCGGGCACTTTCCCTCAATAAAAGTTATCCCTGCAGGTTATGACTGCAACAGGATATCGAAGATAAATGAAATCATTCCATATTTCCGCATAAGAAAAAGATCAAGACTTGATCCCAAAATTCATTAAACAAACATTCTGACTGCATGTCTCACGATAGAATTATCATACAGTGGTAGTAGGCAATTAAATATCAGACAAAAAAAAAGAACTTTTTATTTAATTTTTTATTGTTAACAAGCTTTTTTCGAATTACAAATTAAATGACAGCTTCTCTTAAATGTTTATGTGTATATAAGCTTGATATAAATCAAAATTGAAATCGAAAGTTGCTTTCATTGTATTGATATAATCGCCTACCACTATACTCTAGACTATTGGCTTTTTACATGAAATCTCAAATGCAGGCACACACAGCCCGACTAGATGTAGCATATAGGCTCTACCTGGCATTATGAGGATCAGGCTTAGAAATAGATTCAGGATCATCTCCACAAACAACAAGATCAACAAGATCAGTTAGAGACATTCGCTCCAGGAACTCCTGGGTTCCCTCCCTGTAATTATAAAGGTTTAGTTTGCTCTATGTATTGAATTTCTATTTATTGCACAGTGAACTACCTATTTTTCTACCAACCATGGAGTATCCTGAATTCCACCTATTTTACTACCTGCCTAAAGTATCTTGTATTTTACCTATTTTTCTACCAACCTGGAGTATCCTGAATTCCACCAATTTTACTACCTGCTTAAAGTATCTTGTATTCTACCAATTTTACTACCAACCTGGAGTATCCTGAATTCCACCTATTTTACTACCTGCCTAAAGTATCTTGTATTCTACCTATTTTACTACCTGCCTAAAGTATCTTGTATTCTCCCTATTTTACTACCTGCCTAAATATCTTGTATTCTCTCTATTTTACTACCTGCCTAAAGTATCTTGTATTCTCCCTATTTTACTACCTGCCTAAAGCATCATGTATTCTACCTATTTTACTACCTGCCTAAAGTATCTTGTATTCTCCCTATTTTACTATGTGCCTAAAGTATCTTGTATTCTCCCTATTTTACTACCTGCCTAAAGTATCTTTTATTTTACTTATTTTACTACCTGCCTAAAGTATCCTGTATTCTCCCTATTTTACTACCTGCCTAAATATCTTGTATTCTCCCTATTTAACTACCTGCCTAAAGTATCTTGTATTCTCCCTATTTTACTAGCTACCTAAATATCTTGTATTCTCTCTATTTTACTACCTGCCTAAATATCTTGTATTCTCTCTATTTTACTACCTGCCTAAATATCCTGTATTCTCCCTATTTTACTACCTGCCTAAATATCTTGTATTCTCTCTATTTTACTAGCCACCTAAAGTATCCTGAATTCTCCCTACTGCACTACCCACCTAAAGTATACTGAATTCTTCCTAATTCACTACCTACCTAGAGTATCCTGAATTTTCCCTACTGCACTCCTACCTAGAGTATCCTGCATTTTCCCTACTGCACTACCTACCTAGAGTATCCTGCATTCTCCCTACTGCATTGCCTACCTAGATTAATCTGTATTCTTCCTACTCTACGGCCTACCTAGAGTAGCCTGTATTCTTCCTATAGTACTAGCTACCTAGAGTAGCCTGTATTCTTCCTGCTCTACGACCTACCTAGAGTAGACTGTATTCTTCCTATTGTACTAGCTACCTAGATTATTCTGTATTCTTCCTATTCTACTACCTACCTAGAGTATCTAGTATTCTTCCTACTCTACGACCTACTTAGATTATTCTGTATTCTTCCTTTTGTACTAGCTACCTAGAGTATCCTATATTCTTCCTATTCTACTAACTACCTAGAGTATCATGTATTCTTCCTATTCTACTAACTACCTAGAGTATCCTGTATTCTTCCTATTCTACTACCTACCTAGAGTATCCTGTATTCTTCCTATTCTACTACCATCCTAGAGTATCCTGTATTCTTCCTATTCTACTACCTACCTAGAGTATCATGTATTCATCCTATTCTACTACCTACCTAGAGTATCCTGTATTCTTCATATTCTACTACCCCTAGAGTATCCTGTATTCTTCCTATTCTACTACCTACCTAGAGTATCATGTATTCATCCTATTCTACTACCTACCTAGAGTATCCTGTATTCTTCATATTCTACTACCTACCTAGAGTATCCTGTATTCTTCCTATTCTACTACCTACCTAGAGTATCATGTATTCTTCCTGTTCTACTACCTACCTAAAGTATCATGTATTCTTCCTATTTTATAGTTTATCCCTATGAAAAGTATTCTATGTCCTCCAACTATATCCTCTGCCTATTCTCCAATCCTACCTGGAGTCTGAAGTACAGATAGCAATCTTGATATTATTCTCTTTCAGACGAGAGAACAGAGTACGCAGATTACCCGTGCTTTTTATCTTAATTTAAAAAAGAAAATAATTTGAAGAAAAGATTAAAAAAAAGTAGTTTGATCATTCAACATTCAGCATGGTAGATTTTGTAATTCTATTCATTGGATTATAATAAACAGAACGTATTCAACATGTTCTATTTTGTAATTATATTTATTGGATTATAATAAACAGAACGTATTCTATTTTGTAATTATATTTATTGGATTATAATAAACAGAACGTATTCAATATGTTCTATTTTGTAATTATATTTATTGGATTATAATAAACAGAACGTATTACGAGTGGAAAATTTTGAACAGTTAAGAGTTAAAAAGATGAAGAAAAAAGATGAGATCAGGGTTCAAAGTTCTCATGAATCTAGGCCCTGCCTACTGTCAATAAGTGTACAGTCTCATCGTTGTTTCCAGGAAGGTTTTCAAGGATGCATATGATTATACTCTGTATTACTGCATCAAAGGTTGGATTTTAGGTTTAGAAATTTACTTTAATATTTATAGAAAATATGTTTTATATATTTGATATTACAGAAATCAATTCCAAAAAGTCTAAGTATTTCATGTTAAACATGTTTTTCAGGAAATTGATAAAAAAATAAATTGCAAATATTATAATTCGAGTTGCTAAGTCGTTATGTACAGTAATAAGTTCATCATCATATTTAATTCGAATATAATTCAACAAATCAAATGTTCTTTTTTATGCATTAAAATGAAAAATTCCTCTCTCTGACGCTACTATAACAAAAATGCTCAGCATTTCTTGCTAAAAACAACATTTAGATTAAGATTTAGTGTTCGGAAATTAGAAAAACGTTCTTATAACCGATCACTTAACAGAGTTCTAATTCTCCATGGTTGTTTTGACCTTTCTAATAGAAAAAAATGGCCAAACAAAAAAGTTAATTGTATTTGTGAAGACAGTGGTTATCATAACATTTTTTGAGCGTTTTTGAGAATACATTTTAGTTAGAGGCGATTTAAAGCAAAATTGAGACAATTTGGGCGTATAGCTTTTTTCGTCTTAAGTTTGATTGTAATTTATATGATTTGAATGAAACTAGAAAGAAAAAAGACTAAAAGTTTAAGCAATCACAATTAAAATATGAATACCTAGTATGAAAAAAATAATCGACATCAGTAACGAAAATCTTGAAATATATTTCACAGAAAGAACGACTGAATGTTAAGATGATAAATGTTAACGAACATTTGGTGAAAATAATTTCCTGATTGAATTAAACATTTTTTTTGGGTTTTCATTTATTTTTAACACATTAATTAAATATTATTTAAAAGTCTATTAATTTTTGAAATATTTACGCTCCAAATGATATAAACAATCAACCTGCATATTTTCTGGAGTATCCTTCCAAGTTTTAGTAACAACATTCCTAAACATTTTCAGTATTGTAATTTCTTAATAAACTATATGTATCCTGTTCCATAGAAAACAACACATTTCTTTGGAAAATTCCGTCTTTTTCATTCTTAAATTTTTTCATGGAATTGTTCATGTTTGTGTGTGTAAAATGAATACCGAGAATAGGTTTAACTGGTGTTTGGTATTTTCCCAAAGGCATTTTCCCAAGGGTGACTTCACAAGTTACAATTTCCCAAGAGTTATCTTCCCAAATGTGCAATTTCCCAGGCTACAACTTCCCAAAAGTTATGTTAGGCTTCTGAGAGGCCGCAGTCTGCAATGAGGGCGGATTACTGCGGCTAGGACAGATTTGGCAAGTTGCCGCTTGGGAAATTGCACTTGAACTAACTCTCTCTGGCCTGTGACCGAGACCACACAAGAGAAGTTGTTTAACGAACTATATTTAGTTTAACTATTTCTTGGTATTTATGGTAAACTACCTCCGGTATTAAAAAGATTGTTTAATAAACGAATCTAAAAAACTGTGACAATAAGTGGTTTCAAAAATCGATATAAACCGCCATATCCGGCCCCAACAAGAACACTACAAACTCCGGTTAATTTGAAGTGCCGAGCAGACTGCTAGTAGATAAAATATTTATTTGATCTTTTTCTTTGAGTTATGTATGACTATATATAATATGAACCATTTTAATTAATGGCAGATTGGTGTATAAGCAGATAGAGAATGGCTGCACCTGGATGATTAGACCTATATAAATAGCCATTTACCTGGCCTCCCAGGAGCTGAACCCCTCCTTGACCAGGAGCTCCTCCAGCTTCTCCTTGATGTAGGGGTGGGTCTTCTCTGCCAGGAGTCCCATCCTTACCTAGAGATAAGAGCAGTTGGTGTAATAAGTTAACAGTCAAGAAGGAGAAATTGTTTGGTCTAGTATTCAAAACAGAACTATGTGAACTTGTTAGACTGAGAACGAAATAAACGATGTGTAGAGAAATAAACAGAACTATGTGAACTTGTTAGATTGAGAAGGATATAAACGATGTGTAGAGAAATAAACAGAACTATGTGAAATTGTTAGATTGAGAACGAAATAAACGAAGTGTAGAGAAATAAACAGAACTATGTGAACTTGTTAGATTGAGAACGAAATAAACGAAGTGTAGAGAAATAAACAGAACTATGTTAGATTGAGAACGAAATAAACGAAGTGTAGAGAAATTAACAGAACTATGTGAAATTGTTAGATTGAGAACGAAAAAAACGAAGTGTAGAAAAATAATTAGAACTATATGAAATTGTTAGATTGAGAACGAAATAAACGAAGTGTAGAGAAATAAATAAGTTTTAAGGAAATTAACCAATCTAAGATAATGAACGATTTGTATGGAATTTTACGAAATGAAATGAAATTAAAGAACTGTAATGACCTCTGCACAAAATGCTGGTATAAATTAAGGAAGTACAAAGAATACGAAGGAATAATATATATAAACACTGAAATTGTATTGAATTTTACGAATTTAAGGCAATGAACGAGTTCTAGAGAAATACACAACAATAAATTGTAATAAATTGTAATAAAATAAATTAATTAATCGTATTTTAAGTGAATTACAGAATTGTAGGAAAATAACGGAATTGTATGGAAATAAACAATTTAAAGAAAATTAACTAGCGAATTGTAGCCAAATTAACGAATTCTAATTAAATTCACAACTAGTCAGGAAATCACCGAATTGTAATCAATTTAACGAACTGTTAGAAAATGAAAGAATTGTTAGAAAATGAAAGAATTGTTAGAAAATGAAAGAATTGATAAAAAATGAACGAATTGTAATGAAATTAACGAAATGAAAGATATTAAATAAAATCTTTAAGAATATTACAAGCTAGTATAGTTCATGCACTGGTTCATGTAATTGTCATAAATATGTAATTGAAAAATTAAAATATTATTAGAAATAACTTCACCTTTTTTGCCACATTATCATATCCAAGAAGCTGATAAACACTATCATCCATATCCTTCTCCATTACACTACGCATTCTATACAAACAGATATTTTAGATATATTTATTTATACTTCAACACTACGCATTCTATACAAACAGATATTTTAGATATATTTATACTTCAACACTTGACATTCTATACAAACAGATATTTTAGATATATTTATACTTCAACCATTCTATACAAACAGATATTTTAGATATATTTATACTTCAACACTTGACATTCTATACAAACAGATATTTTAGATATATTTATACTTCAATAATTAGCATTCTATACATACAGATATTTTAGATATATGTATACCTCAACACTTAGCATTCTATACATATAGATATTTTAGATATATTTATACTTCAACACTTGGCTTGGCTATAATTTTTGCTCTTACTTATAAGAATTTATAGTTTAATGTATCAAAGGTCTACAAAATCGGGTCGCAAAGATATTAGGATTAGAAAATCAGAATTTGTGGCAAAAAACTCAACTCTTTAGTAAACGAATAAGTGGCTTAATTACCTATACGCCAGTTGTTCGCACCATGAGTTCCACATTGTATGAAAGCATACAAGAGTTCCGTCTTTATCAAATATCACAACCTTAACATATAGATGTAGAGTGTAGAGCGTAGAGTGTAGAGTGTAGAGTGTAGAGTGTAGAGTGTAGAGTGTAGAGTGTAGAGTGTAGAGTGTAGAGTGTAGAGTGCAGTAGAGTGTAGAGTGTAAAGTCTAGAGTGTAGAGTGTAGAGTGTAGAAGTGTAGAGTGTAGAGTGTAGAGTGTAAAGTGTAGAGTGTAGAGTGAAGAAGTTATAGAGTGTAGAGTGTAGAGTGTAGAGTGTAGAGTGTAGAGTGTAGAGTGTAGAGTGTAGAGTGTAGAGTGTAGAGTGTAGAATGTAGAGTGTAGAGTGTAAAGTGTTGAGTGTAGAGTGTAGAAGTGTAGAATGTAGAGTTTAGACCTACCTCTGGTTGAAAGATTACAGATTGAAGATCCATTTCTTTAACTGATGGTGAGAGTATTGACATGTTACCAGGAGTAGATCCTCCTGTTTCTTCTATTATACAAATAAGCATAATCATAATTTTCTTATTTGTATCCTAATTTCATTATCCTATTAACTTTAAGTTTCAGAAGTCGATCTCCCCCCCCCCAAAAAAAAAAATTACAAAAATATATTCCCCTCATGCTGAAAAAATGTTTTAAAAATAAAAAAGATAAAATATATATTTTTAACATTATCTTTGTAGTTCGTACCTGTAAATGTCATTTTCTGAAAGAATCGAACTGGAGATGGCTGCAGTACACTCCTGTTGTTTACAAACAACCTTGCAGCCTCTGCAAGATAAATAATAATGACATTTTTGGTTTGAAAATTTGTATAAGGAATGCTTTACAAGTTAATTTTGTGTAGGCGTCTGACTTGTTTTGGTAACCCCGTAATTAATATAATTTTCTAGTTATTAGTAATTACATCGTGATCTTGCCAGGCTGTATTCGTTGCATAAAACTTGCTGGATCGACTCTACTCTGGGTAGTCCAGACTGGACTATACGAATAAATGTATGCAGTGCAGTGCAGTACCGGTACGAATCAAGTAATTTTAGAAGTGGTGTTATTATTAAAAAGTAATAAATAATACATTATTTGTTATTAATTGAGTTTAGTGTGCATACATATTGTTGAATATAATTTGTTTTAACAATTTTAAAAATGTAATTAAACTATGCAAAGTTCCATAATACATGATTCTATTATATTGATTACTTGTAGAGAAAACTAAATAAAACAGCTAATTTATTCGTTATCACAAAACCAATGACAGTAATCACGTACAGAGATAAGATTTGTATAATTTTGTATAATTACTGTTTGTATCAATGGGCCTTGTAAATGTATATATATGTACATTGTACTGCGTATTGCATCTACAGTATTGAATGGTGAACATTGTGCATTTCCGCTTGTGTTTGTATCACTAATCACATGTAAAATATTATAGAACTGTTTTCTGTATCTTGGTTCCTGTAGACACTAGAGAGACTCGAGCTTTCTCCAGCTTTCTAAATTTTACTTCATAACCCAAAGACAAAAATCTTCAAACTTTAAAAAAAAAACTTTTTCTTTGTTCAAAATCTACGTTTAAAACTTAAATTATTATTGTATTTCTGTAAATCTATGACTTCTTTAATGAAAGGTATCTCTTTTTTGATCAAATTAAAAGACGATTTACAACTTTATTTGAAAGTATTATCAGTCTTTAAAAAGAAAATAGTTTCTTCCATCCCTCTGTATTGATAATTTATATAAAATCCTTCTGAACGTTTCCGGTTTGATATTTGTTTTATTTACCTCGTCCTAGAAGTTTAAATCCGGTTCTTGGAGACATTTTGGAATCTGAAATATTTGTATCTAAAAATTGTGATGTCAAAACAATGGAACTAGAATTTAGATTTTAAAACATGAAACAAGAAAATATTGATTTTTAATAATCATATATATTTCAATTACTTTTTTTTAAATTGGAGACAAAGGATTGGGAGAAAAAATTATAATTTTGTGCTTCGAGAGAGAGATAGTCACTTCAATCTAGATAAAGGGAAAAGGTTAAACTTACAAGAGAATATGGTACAGGGTGTCCCAAAAAACATGGGAATTCAGTGACGAATTCGATATCGTCTTTGTTATGAATTAGCATTGTAATACCTAATTTCAAAAGCCATAATATTATTATGTCTGCTAGAGTTTATTTAATGAAAAGGGTAAAAGACTGTAAAGATGTGTCTATAATGTCTCCGCAGATGAACAGTGAATACGGACAAGTTTACTCTGTTTGTATACTGTAATTTTCTTGTTTTACTAAGTACAACCGTATGCAGTCAAAACATAAACAAACAAAATGTAAACATAGCAGACGAAACTCTTACAGATTACAGCTTTCTCAGTAGGTATCACTATATTAAATCAAAGAATTATTTGAAAAGACGATATAGAATTCGTCACTGAATTCCCATGTTTTTTGGGACACCCTGTACGATCATGTGACCTCGGAGCTCCTCTAGTTTTGATTTTTCATCCAAGTATAAGAAAAGCAAATACATGTATATGATCGACTACATTGCATATCAGAGAATCAAAAATTTAAAAATCTTCTCAAAATCAATACTGAAAAGTTTGATACTACCCTATTTTGGATAATCTGACTATATTACAGTGGAAACCAGACAACCGTGGAATTTTGTCGTCTTTGTTCGAATTATTACAAAATTTTAAATCGGAATTCTGTAATTTTAAACGGACCTATTACCTAAATGTATATTCAGTGCATTTTTATGGAAATAAAAAGAGTTAAAACTTCAAATTTCTAATTAGAATTTCATGAGAAAGGAAAAGAAAAATGTTACAATTATTCCGCTGTTTTCTTGTAATCACTGTACTTTTGGGATCAACATTCTTATAAAATAATTATATAATTTGTTACAACTGTGTTCAAAACAAATATTGTAAGAACTTCCTGCTTGCTTTTTAAAATTAAGTTTTTGATCGCGAATAATGAAATATTGGGGACTGCCAACTTGAAGGAAGCAAGACTTTCAAAAAGGAAGTTTTATTTCCTTATTTTTTAAAATTGTATTCATAAATAAATAATCAAAAACAAATGATTAAGAAAATTTTGATTTTAATTAGAATTTTAGTAATAATTACTTTTTGGTAATTCAAATGTATCTTTAAAATTTATAGGGGTTGAAAACAAAAAACCCTGTAAAATCTTGATTTCTCAAGTGTATCATGATATCTAAAGTTTAATAAGTTTTTGAAAATTAAAATTATTATTCACATTTCTCAATATCATTACTGTGTCAAATTTTGTGAATCACTGAAATAATCTGATGCGACGGTCCTTGATATATATATACTGTATATATAAGTTATATATATACATTCGGTTGACATGTGCTTATACAGTATAGTTTTTAGTTTAGAAAGTTGTATATATGTATATATATATATATATATATATATATATATGTATATACATATACATATATATATCAGTATATTTTATACATAATGCACGACGTGAATGCTATGTTATTGAATTAGAAAATTATGCGTTTTCATGATTAGTCGGAATCAAAGTCTTAGCTTTTTGTTGAAAGATTGATTGATTTAAATCCTTTTTTCACTTTTATTCTTACATTCATCTCCCTTAACATTAACAAAATTCAACAATAAATATATGTTGTTTTCCTTCAAATTGAAAAAAACGTATGTTTAAACATGTGTGCTTTTAAGATCTGTGTTCTTGCATGAAGTACAGTTTTTTCTTCCTCAATAAAATAAATCTTGTTTATTTTCCACCGTTCAATTACTATATTTAAATCTCAATGTTGTATAATAAAAATTATTTAGAGTTTAGAGTTTATTTCTTTATTTATAAAGCATACGAGTATAATTGCAGATGTATATCATAAAGGAATTGAGTCCTTGCCACAAACGCTGATTTTCTAATCCCTATAACTTTGGAACCCACCTTTGATATTTCAAACAGAAGTCATAGTTTGAAATATCAAAGGTCTACGACATTAGATTCCAAAGATAAAGGGATTAGAAAATCAGAGTTTGTGACAAAGACTCACTTCCTTTCTCGAACATTGTCACTAAATTATTTTGTTCGAATACGCACACCGATGATTCCGGAACAGACACTATTGACACCTAGAATTTTCTGTTCGGTCAATCATTTTCTAATATCGTCATTTTTAGATAACAAAAAATAACATTCGTTTGCCTTTTTAGGTTTCAAAAGTTTATAGCGCTCATTAAGAACCAGAAAACTCTAAAATAAGAAGCTTAGATTGTTTTACTTAATTTATTACTTTATATTGTTTAATGAACATGAGACACGGCAATTGTTCAGTAAAGGTGCAACATTTTCATGAAACAAAATCAAGAAGTAAATACTACTGTGTTTTTAAATTTAAGCAGCATTTACTAAAAGCATTTTTTTTCGATTAAATCAAACTGACCATCGCAAATGGCTATATCAGTTATACAAGTAATATTTTAGTTTTTTCAAATTTATGTCGATTTTGGTATCAAAAGATCCGTTTTACAGAGCCTAATTGAAGGCAGCAAATGGTTTAAAAATATTCAAAAAACATGCAATCTGGGACCATTAAAGTGGACAAATGTTTTTCCTAGTTTTTCAGCTCCAACTTGGCTATTTTTCATTATTTTGAAAAACGGGTTTTTTCCGTTGAATATGGGTTGGGAAGATGGACGGATCTTTTGATGCCCATATCGACATATTTTGAGAAGAAGAAAAAACACTCTTGCTCTTTTTATCACAACAGTCCATTTGCGATAATTAATTTTGATTTTAGCGAAAATACATTAGTATTTACTAGTTGAAAATACATTAGTATTTACTAGTTGAAAATACATTAGTATTTACTAGTTGAAATTGAATCCTCTTAAATTTGTGAAAAATCGTTCACCCTTATTGTGCAGTGTACACACAAACATTTCTCTTAATAAGTGATTTTATAACTTTCTAGTAACCTCACTAGTAATACTCGCTATTTTCCTTAAAAAGACAAAGATGTTATCCTATTCTACAGTTTTCTGTTTATCACTTTATTCGGCTCTAAAAACCCATATTTGGCGCGACATGCATGTGGCACATACAATGTATGGGGCACATACAATTGTGAAATAAGAAGCCGACTGTTTGACTCAAATATGATTTTAAATAGTTGAGTGAATTTAAAACAGAGCAATTGTGTAGTGTACACAGACCCGTTTTATTCATTAATCTAATTTTAAAGCTACTTATAAAACTACGATACATTAAAGATTACTTTAATGCTTTATACCTAATCCACAATTTTTTAAGGCAAATTTTCTCTCCATTTCAAACTACTCTAACTGAGCTAGAAATGAAAAAAAATATGAAGAATATCTTAAATACTGAGTTGAGGAAGGAAAAGTTTGAATCTAAACCTCCTTATGATTGATTTTCTAATTCATCTTCATTAAAAGAGACATTTTTAACATGATATTTTTAGATTAAGCTGAATCATATATCGATATTTTGAAAAGATTCATTATCGAGAAAATGGTTTCAGAACAATATTGAAGAGTATCAAAGAGTATCATAGAGTATCAAAGAGTATCAGAGAGCATCAAAGAGTATCAGAGAGTATCAAAGAGTATCATTGAGTATCATAGAGTATCATAGATTATCGAAGAGTATCATAGAACATCAAAGAGTATCATTGAGTATCATAGACTATCAAAGAGTACCAAAGAGTGTCAAAGAGTATCATAGAGTATCAGAGAGTATCAGAGAGAATCAAAGAGTGCCAAAGAGTATCATAGATTATCGAAGATATCAGAGAGTATCAAAGAGTATCATAGAGTATCATAGATTATCGAAGAGTATAATAGAGTATCAAAGAGTATCATAGAGTATCAAAGAGTATCATAGAGTATCAAAGAGTATCATAGAGTATTAGAGAGTATCAGAGAGTATCAGAGAGTATCAGAGAGTATCAGAGAGTATCAGAGAGTATCAGAGAGTATCAGAGAGTATCAGAGAGAATCAGAGAGTATCAGAGAGTATCAGAGATTATCAGAAAGTATCAGAGAGTATTAGAAAGAGAATCAAAGAATATAAATCATAAATCATGATATATGTGATCTTCAAATATACCAATTTCTGTTTCGGGTCAAACAGATCTATAATTCAATTGAAAATAAAATAAATCAAAACCCTGGCAATTATGTAAGTCGTCTTTGGGTGTTTTCTTTTCTGGATTTTGTTCAGTGTACAGTTACACATATGTGCTTATAATATTGTATATAAAGATTCTTAATATTTTGTGAATTATGAAAGAGAGTTTTGATTTTATAGTGTTATAGGCATGGATTGTTGTATGCTGTTCACAACCCGGCCCAAAATTCAAATTCCTGTAACTTACAGTGAAACCCTTAATAACGAATACATCGAAGGAATTCATCAAATGTCATATTCTTCACTTTCTGATAATGGAATGTTGCAGATATTCAGTTTTAATTAAATGATTATATGGAACTCTTTAAAACTGTTCCCGAATATTCATGGCTATTTATTTATTTTATTATTTGCCCCCTGCAATATGTTTAGTTTAGTTTGTGACTGATCCATTAACCTGACAAATTTCTTTAATCATTTCTTTGTTAAGGTTGACATGTTAAGCTTAGTCAACATCTTATATATATATTTGTATATTATAAACATAATTACAACCAGCTGTAGAACCCGGCGTTGCCTTGGTTTATACTATTATTCATAGTTATTGTTACTCCAGTCTTTATCCGCTCTTAATATTAATTACGACTTTAACTGTGCTCGGAGTTGCCCTTAAACATTTTTTTGTCTTTGTCAATCCCGGGGTGACCACATATTTTAGCCAATTTGATCTAGTTGTTCGGCCAGCTTTAACGAACACATATAATATAAATAATAAATATACAAAAACATTTTATTCAAAAGATTATTCAGTTGTATTTCTTCTAAACTTCAAAACAAACAAATGTGAATATTTTGATCTTCATTTTGAACCTTAGAAGGGCAATTCAACCGTAAGATACAAGTTTGGTGAGAAAACAATTCTTTTACATTATTTTTCGTTTAATTTTATTTGAATGGAATTGATTTTAAAATAATGAGCACAATGAGTGCCGGATTTTTAAAATGAAATTAAATGGATTTTCTTCAGCAATAATTATTTGACCTTTATCAAGGATGTAATGCAAGGAAAGTTATTTCAGAAGTGTACACATCTTTTGTACTGCAGTGTACTGTCTCTGGGTGGTAATGTAAACACAAGACAGATGTCAAAGCCTGACATGAGATCCATCTTTCACATAAAAAAAAATCAATGAAATATTGGGGTCATAGGAAACTATTATGTGAATTATCAAAATTATCAAAATTAATGCTTTTAACCTCCTCGGATACTAAACGAACACTGATGCATCTATTCTTGTTTACTAATTCCGCCCAAAGAGAACTGGTTTCAATGTATACGCAGAGTATACACGACCGCAATTAACTTTCCTTGCATTACACCCTTGACCTTTCTGAAGTTTGAGATTATATCTGTTTTCGTCGTGTTTTACTTAAGGTATCCACAGTACACACATTTGAGTGACTAAACATTCTTAATACTTAAAGAATATAAAAATCTAAAATCTCGATGTTAAAAATTTAAAATTGACGATCAGGACTTTATTTTAAAAACAAAGGAATGAGAATTTGTCTTAATGATTTTTTTCTTCAGAATTTCGCCAGGCCTTTTGTGCACTGAAACCAGAAAATAGACTATCCAAATACTATAATTCAAAGACGACATTTCTAAAAATCTAATCATTCAACACTCACATTTTGTACATAAATAGAACAGGGTTATCCACAGTGGATGAGACTTTAATGACGACCTAAAACTAATAAAATACAAGAATCTATCTTTAATGACGACCTAAAACTAATAAAATACAAGAATATCTTTAATGACGACCTATAACTAATAAAATACAAGAATCTATCTTTAATGACGACCTATAACTAATAAAATACAAGAATCTATTTTTAATGACGACCTATAACTAATAAAATACAAGAATCTATCTTTTTTGTTCTGTCTTGAAAGTTGCACATAGTTTTTCATCAGTTTAGTATAATGATTTAGAAAAGAAAGAACCAAGTTCCATGATTTAATGTAGAAAAAACGACTGAATAATAACACCATTAAAGGGAGTGTTCACGAAAAATGAAAAGGGGGCACACTTAATGCGATAAAAAAGTGCTTTTGATCGCTACTAATCTTGCTTCTATCTGTTGCGTCTATAAGGAGAAAATTGTTAAAGACGTCTCATACCGAATAACTTAGTGGCCATACAAATTGAGAAAATTGCAACATACTACTTAGACAGTAAAAATTCAATTTAATTTCAAACAAATCAATTAGATATTACAACCTATAGTCATTGATTATCTTTCGCCACATTTGTATATATAGTTTATATTTTAAAATATTTTATTTTTTTTTAGAAAACGTTTTCAACGGATTTCAAATAGGGTTTCCAACGTAATAGATTATTCTCTTACGCGTAATTACGTGCAGTTACGCGTAATAATTTTCATTTCGTGTAATTTCGCAGGATTACGCGTAATTGGGGAAATATCCATTTCGCGAAATTATGGCGTAATTTCGCGTAATTTCTACAACGTAATTTCGCGAAATTTCGTAATGATTATGCGTAATAATGAAATCTATAATTACGCGTAATTACGGCATAATTTCGCGTAATTTCTACGACGTAATTTCGCAAAATTTTTTCCACTGGAACGGGACAGAAATTACTATGGATGCTGTTAGTTTAGCCAACTCTGAGGAATTTAATCCTTCACATATCTTCTTCAGGAGGAGAGAAGCTTGCGACATCGTCAAGCTCGAGGATGGCCCATAGGCCTCCTCGGCCGTATCCCGTACTCTTTGTAGGAACGCTTGGACTGATTCTGAACTAGCTTGGCAGAACCCTTTGTAGACCTGCATCATAGCATCATCCTTTGCGTTGGGGGAGTGTACCACTGTTGTTATAAGTTGCAGCAAGCTTAGGTAAGAGTAGGAATCTTTCTGAGCTTCATTACCGACATCTAGTGCCAGGAGACGTTGTTTCAAACTGGTGGAGCAACTATTATAAACAACAGCGATCCAGCCCACTCTACTTGTGATAAAAAACTTATCGAATAGGTCGGAGAAATGAATAGACCAGTGTTTGATAGATTTAGTCGCGAAATCTTGTTGCTTGATATTTTCAACAACTCGGGATATAATCTTCGCCTCAGATTCCGTTAACTTGTTCCATGGCATCGGGGATACTGCATCATCAATAGCCAGGGCTTGAGTTTTGAGCAATTGTTGCACCTTCAACTTGTCATCCTCTTTCTGCAAGATGATTCTCGCCTCCGTGGACAGCGTTGTGGTTAACGACTTCTTAACCGCTTCATCAATATTCGGGATTTGCTCTACTGCATTCTCAAATTGCTCAATTTGCGATGCTAATGGATCGCGCGATGCTGGCAAAAACACCTCCTTTAGCCAGCTTAGGAACCAATCAGGTCTACCTCCAGGCCCCCGTTGTTCAGGGACGTTGTTCTCCATCCTAGAATATAAGAATGGAGTATGGTTGAATAATACATTGGATTTTAAAAAACATTTTATCGGTCTGTGTCTCTAACATGTTACTTAACTCGCGTCATTTTAACTACGTTAATCTGTCGAAACAAAATATTAAAGCTTGATGAAAATATTTCGCCATACTCATAAATTTACAATTTGTTAAACAAGATGAAAATAAAATTGTTTTACCTTGGAATTTCAGTAAAATGTTCACAATTTGAAATGTAACTGTTAACTGTACTATAGAATGAGTTGGCGTCTATTTTCAATGCCGCGGTCCGCGAAAGCTTACCGATAGTTCTCTAGCTTTTGGTTAGGGTGCGCCGAAATACTAGAAAACTATTTCGCCGAATATTATTAAAAACGAGTGTTGCTATTTGGGCTTCCAATTTTTGAACTTGTCACCATATTGTATATGAAAGAAAATAACTAGATGCAAACACTTGTAAATATAATATTCGTCGAGTCGGTTTTTCTTACAATTTATTATTTACAAAGATACAAAAATAAAACGATTGAAACTATACTAATAAGATATTATGAATTGAAGCAGTTTCAGAGTAATGGGGAATCTTCAAGGGAACCTCAGTTTAAGGGAGCTGACGATCAACTGCCTCTTTTCCCTTCATTTCGCTCCACCCTGGGCTCTCATTTAACCCTAGTTCCCCGGGCGCTGGCCGGCTAGCCCCCCCAGCCCCCGTGCTTCTGGAATAACGGAACTTTCAGCTTGGCTTGGGTTATTTATAGAATTCACATGCAAACTCAAATAAATCCGTTAGAATTCAAAATAGGATTCAAAAGTCCAACCAAACGGTATAAAGGGCCCCGGGGGGGTTATGCCCCTAGCCAGCTATAATCTGAGCGATCTAAAAAGATCCTTGAATCGCTGATCAACAAAATCACCCACTGTTACAATAAATTGAATTATAGTTCTAATCTAATATCTGAACCAATTTTATGTGTTCGACAAATAAATCATAATAATATTTCAATTTTCTCAATTTGTATGGCTGCTAAGTTATTCGGTATGAGACGTCTTAAACAATTTTCTCCTCATAGACGCAACAGATAGAAGTGAGATTAGTAGCGATCAAAAGCGCTTTTTTATCGCATTAAGCCTATACTCCCTTTCATTTTTCGTGAACACTCCCTTTAAGACAGTTTTGGAATTCTTAAGTTAAATGTATTAAAACAGAGCCCACAGCCCTGTTATTGAAAAGTTCAAATATCCTGACATATTCTCATTTCTATTTTTCAGAGGACAATTTAACCATTCAAAAGTCCCAGTGTATCTGTTGAGTTAAACTTCACTAAAAATTGAAAGTGTAATTTAAAGTCCTGAATCCTATGAACTAAAAGGGTATGGGGGGGGGGGGGTCAGCAATATTGAGTTTACACCATAAACCTTTTATTTGAGTCAAATAAGGTTAGGTCTCTGAGTCATTGTAATGTGTTGAAGTTCTGAAATCCGTATAAACTCTTAAAAACACGAATCAGAGACCAAACTTTTAATAATGGTTGTTAGAATCTAGATGATCTTGAATCCGTTGTAAATTTTGTGGAAAGCTATTATAGTATATTTTTTTTCCGAAACTATTTATGAAACGATTCAGTTTTCTTTTCAGGTTGAAGGATAAATAGATACAATTAATCACATGCCAAGATTGAGATCAACAATCTTTATTTATCTTTTTTTACTTTTAGTGGTTTAAATCTCCTGTTCAACTTTCAGCATTTTCTTTTAATTTATTTTATCACGAGCTGAAGGGCCAGGCGTTGTCCGTGAAAAAAAAATCGAATTAAAAAAAAAAAAATTTTAAAAATTTCGATTTTAGAAAAGACTTTCTTTAGCCTATGTCACCCCCAGGGGCCCAGGCTACACATGAGTGTTCACAAAAAATTTCAGCCCATTCGGTGACTCGGTTCGGCCGTTTGGCCGGCCATAGCTAGGGAACATATAAATAATGAATTTATTGTTTTAAATTAATAATAAATTACATTTAGAAGTTAGCTTGTTAATAACCCGTAAACAATTTTAGGTTCAGATTTCAAAATTCCTCGTAAAAGAAATCTTTACTTTTTTACTGATCGCTTACGCTGTTCGGGCTCAAATTTTGGCCACGAAAAAAGTTAAACGGTTAAAACTTTAACAGCACTTCGATTAAGTTTAAAAATTGCAATACTAAAAAACATGGCTATTTATTGCATAAATCAAGTAAAACAATTTGCTACAGCAGCATGCTGGGTCAAGACAAATCCTAAAATAATTAGTCAAAATAAACATTAATGGAGAGAAAGGAATTGAGTCTTTGCCACAAATCCCAATTTTCTAATACCTATATCTCTAAAACCAGATGGCGTAAACCTTTGAAATTACAAACTTTAATTATTTGATCCATCAGAATTCATAGTTTGAAATATCTAGGGTCTACAACATTGGGTTGTAGAGATAAAGGGATTAAAATATCAGAGTTTGTGGCAATGACTCAATTCCTTTGCTTTATGGTCCGAAATTCAGTAGGTTTATAATTCATTTACGGAACCCTTTTTCAGGCTGTTAAGAATGCAAAACAGTTAAAACTTTTGAAAATTAAGGGCCGGCTGATCTTTTCTATATTGAAATTGAATTTTAGGTTTTTTTCTTTAAAAGTTTACTGCTCTACAATTCTTGATGGCTTTAAAAAAGGTTTCATAAAGCTTTAAAGGAATCAAATTGATCTGGAAGATATTGGAAATAAAGTTATTATTCTAAACGATCAGTCCTCGTGCTAAAATATAAACATGTATTCAATTATCTTAACGATTCCTTCTATTTTCAAAAATCAACACACTATAAAAAAATTTGTTTATGTATTTTTATTTTTGCAAAAAATGCTATCACTCCATCCAATTATATATGACATATCTTCCGTAAAACCATGATTGTATAGAAATAAATGTCATTTTCATAAATGTATCCTTATCTATTTGTGTCGTTACTGTGCCATTTGTTAATTTTTACAGTGATATAAATATAAATATAAATATATTTTAAAATTTTTCTAAAATGTTTCTGTCAAAGTGGGTTTTACCATTAAAAAAGAACCTCGCCCACTTATGTTTGATATCCATACAAAAGTTAAAATGTGGTTGATTCAGGTAAATATTTGCAAAATATCACATAATGAATCCAAATAATAAATGTTTTTCTAATTTAGTATCTTTCGGCTTTTTTATCAACAGAACAAGAAACGTTAACTTTAGGAAAGTGTCAAAAGTTAACTTGTCGATGTTTTTGTTGCATTCCCAATAAAAACCAATCAGAATTGTTTTATTTGTTTAGGGTTGAAAGTATAGAAAAAAGTGTCAAGATTATGTTTGTTTTTTAATTTTAAAAAATTCTGTTGATCCTAATTTTAATTACCATGCCATTAATGCTTTGAATGTCTTAAAAACTATAAAAGGAATTGAGTCTTTGTGACAAACTCTGATTTTCTAATCCCTACAATAATTGATTATGTGGCAAAATCTCAGTTCCTTTAATGAATTTGAACCGCGTCTCAAATCAGACAAAACCGGTTTTAATTGAGCACCGGCTTAAATCTTGAAACATTGAATACAGTTTTCAGTGGAACCAACCATATTTAAGCCGCGTCTAAAATTTAAGCCTTGTTTCAAATTCAGTAAATGTTTTTTAAAATGTTTTTATTTATTTGATCCTTATTCACCTCAAATTTTAATTTTTAACTAGTCAGAATTTTTTTGTTGTGAATCTCCATCTTATGCAGATTCCTTTCGAAAATCCAGCGGAATCGTATACCCTGCAGAGATCAAGAAATAAGGATTTAAGCATTTGAAAGTGCCCACATTAGATATCGAGATCAAGAGTTTAAGATTGAACAATATCCACGCCAAAGTTCTGGCCTAATTTTTTAAATCGATAGATGGAAAATAGAACCAGTAAAGTTTTAAACGTTTTGTGAATAAAAACGAGGGTTTCGTGATCAGAATACATTAATTTTAGGTTTGTAAAGATTAAAGTCTCATCCGTATACACGTGCAGCTTTACCATAGGACATTTTTATCTTAAAGAATGCGAGGAAAATTTATTTCTTCATAAAAAAAACATACAAAAAATGCCTGTATGGCCAGGGTCAGGACACGATTGTATTTTTAATATTCAATATCTCTATCTTAAGGATGAATTTTTGTATTGGAGCCTGATAATCTCGATGCTTGATCTTGATATCCACAGTGAACGCTTTTGAATTTCAGGAAGAATCTGCTTGATCTCTTGATGAATATATCTGTAATCTCTCTGTTTTCTCATTGTTTGATGCAAAATCCCCTGGATTCTGATTGGCTATTCACGGGATATTAGATTGGCACTTTAGAGAATATCAAAAAAAGATTAAACTAACAAAAGATCGAGATGATGTCGATATCCACTGTATACAAGTTCGCCACTCTGTTAATTTCCAATAATAGTTTAAGTTTGTGTTGTTACCTAAGTTCTTAACCTGGATCTGAGTATTTTCTCATCAAACATTATAAAGATAACACCACAATATCTCCGAATTTTCCTGTTTTTAGTTTTTTAAAAATGCAAAAATCCAACTGTAAAGTTAAAATATTCTTTTGATTTCTGGCCTGTTAAATGTAAGGTATACCTTTCCACATAAAAAAAGGTGGCCTGATCCACTTAGTAAGCCGTTCAGCCATTAAATAAGCTAACACGCCAACTTTATGCATTTATTATACCAGTTGACAACTTCATGTTCCTACTTATTTTATTGCCTGGATATAAACCAGAATTATATAGTTCTGGTATTTCGTAGGTTGGATACTTCTTCTCTTCCTACTCTCTTCTGTTGTTCTACTTTTATAATTGATTCACAGCTGTAACTAACATAAAGAAATTAATGGAACCTTTCTGCTTACTTTTTATATTAATTGACCTAATGCTGTAAGGGGGAGGGGGGAGGGGGGGAATGTAAAGAGGAAACCCAACCAATTTTCCAATTAGTTAGTTAATATTTAGATTAATATTCTTTTTTGGAACAGAATTTTTCCATCATTTTCCGTGCCGTGATTTTTCGATTAGAAAATACGATGAGCATTAAAGACTGTGTCACAATTTTCTGTGAGTTTAGTGCGCAAATCGTGCATAAAGCTTTATTGTTTAGTGCGCAAATCGTGCTTTAAGCTTTATTGTTTAGTGCGCATGCCGTGCTTAAAGCGTTGTTATTCATTGCGCATGCCGTGCTTAAAGCTTTATTGTTTAGTGCGCATGCCATACTTAAAGCTTTGTTTAGTGCGCATGCCATGCTTAAAGCTTTATTGTTTAGTGCGCATGCCGTGCTTAAAGAGTTGTTATTCAGTGCGCATGCCGTGCTTAAAGCTTTATTGTTTAATGCGCATGCCATACTTAAAGCTTTGTTTAGTGCGCATGCCATGCTTAAAACTTTATTGTTTAGTGAGCATGCCATGCTGTAAGCTTTATTGTTTAGTGCGCCTGCCGTGCTTAAAGCTTTATTGTTTAGTGCGCATGCCTTGCTTAAAGCTTTATTGTTTAGTGTGCAAGCCGTGCTTAAAGCTATAATGTTTAGTGCGCATGCCATGCTTAAAGCTTTATTGTTCAGTGCGCATGCCGTGCTTAAAGCTTTATTGTTTAGTGCGCCTGCCGTGCTTAAAGCTTTATTTACAGTATCAAAAAGACACCTTTTAAACATTTCTAGCATACAATATATTCATTGTGAATTGGTGGGTTAGTAAAAGCTCAAATCCTTGAAGTTTAAAAAAATTATTTTCAAAGTTCAAAGACATGAAAGAGGCATGAAGGAGGCATTAAAGAGGCATGAAGTGGATCGTGTTTTCGAGCTTTTCTAGACTATTTTCTTCATAGTGGTAATCTGCAGGCTTCCTCAGGCTTATCAAACTGACTTAGCGTCCTGTATTCAAGTGTTAATCTAAAAAACTACATAAGATGATAAGCATGGATAAAAATATGTATTCTTTTTAGAATGCTTAAAAGAAAATAAACATATTGCTTGTCATGATTTAAATCACCATCAAAATGACAGATTCAATTAAAAATTTTGATTTCTTAAATGTGACGTTACATCTAATCTCCTCCCCCCCCCCCCCATCTACATCGATACATTAAATGAATCTTATAATTTTAAAATAATAATGTAAAGTGGAATCCTAGATATCCTACAATCTCGAGGAGAGGAGTAATCCAGATCATCCAGATACAGTTACTCTAGTCCACAGATACATTTAATAGTCTCATGCAGATACATTAATATTCACAAACTTATGGATTAGATCTTATATCAAGTCAGGATTGAAAATTTTGTCGGAAATTTTCATTTTTCCTGAAGAGGAAGATTGTATCTTCGTATTTGAACAGAGAATACTGAATTAGCTCTTGTATCTTCCTATTTGAACAGAGAATACTTAACTTAGCTGTAATATCTTTCTATTTTAACGGAGAATACTGAACTTAGCTCTAACTTCTTCCTATTTGAACAGAGAATACTGAACTTAACTCTAATATCTTCCTATTTTAACGGAGAATACTGAACTTAGCTCTAATTTCTTCCTATTTGAACAGAGAATACTGAACTTAACTCTAATATCTTCCTATTTGATCAGAGAATACTGAATTAGCTCTAGTATCTTCCGATTTGAACAGAGAATACTGAATTAGCTCTAGTATCTTCCTATTTGAACAAAGAATACTGAATTAGCTCTAGTATCTTTCTATTTGAACAGAGAATACTGAATTAGCTCTAGTATTTTCCTATTTGAAGAGAGAATACTAAAGATAACTCTAATATCTTTTTAGTTGAACACAGAATACTTTACTTACTCTAGTATCTTCCTATTTGAGCAGAGAATACTGAACTTAACTCTAGTATACGATCCTATTTTAACAGAGAATACTGAACTAAACTCTAGTATCTTCCTATTTTAACAGAGAATACTGAACTTAACTCTAGTATCTTCCTATTTTAACAGAGAATACTAAACTAAACTCTAGTATCTTCCTATTTTAACAGAGAATACTGAACTTAACTCTAGTATCTTCCTATTTTAACAGAGAATACTGAACTCAGCTCTAGTATCTTCCTATTTTAACAGAGAATACTGAACTCAGCTCTAGTATCTTCCTATTTTAACAGAGAATACTGAACTCAGCTCTAGTATCTTCCTATTTTAACAGAGAATACTGAACTTAACTCTAGTATCTTCCTATTTCAACAGAGAATACTGAACTCAGCTCTAGTATCTTCCTATTTCAACAGAGAATACTGAACTCAGCTCTAGTATCTTCCTATTTTAACAGAGAATACTGAACTTAACTCTAGTATCTTCCTATTTGAGCAGAGAATACTGAACTTAACTCTAGTATACGATCCTATTTTAACAGAGAATACTGAACTCAGCTCTAGTATCTTCCTATTTTAACAGAGAATACTGAACTCAGCTCTAGTATACGATCCTATTTTAACAGAGAATACTGAACTCAGCTCTAGTATCTTCCTATTTTAACAGAGAATACTGAACTCAGCTCTAGTATACGATCCTATTTTAACAGAGAATACTGAACTCAGCTCTAGTGTCTTCTCATTTAAACAGACAAGACCAAACTTAACATAAGTATTTTCCTATTTTAACCAAAAAAAAATCTGAAAATAAATTCAATTCTGAAAAACTAAAACTTTAGCCTCTGCACTTTATTTTGATTAAATTGAATTAGCTGATTGTTTCAAATTTGATTTAAAAAAGCTGTGGTGAAGTGGATATATTTTCCAAGTTTACAATTTTCGTTTATTTTAGTTAGTCGCACATATAAACCGAAACCTGAAACTTATAATTTATACTGTTTAAGTATCAGTTTTTAGCTTTAAACAAAAAATTATTCTTATTAAAATAATAATAAATATATTTGTTTTCAGAAAAATGACTTGAGTATCATCGGTAGTTTTGCTCGCATGGGTAATATGATATAATAATCAAAATATTTAGTTCTCTGTCCTTTTTAAGAAAATCTACAGAACACTAAATCAGTTTTTAGTTTCTTTCTAAACTTCACTTTCTTCTTCTAGGAGAGGATTCAACCATTAATCTTAAACATATATATGGAGTAGATACTGGTACCCAGGGTGGGAGGGGGAGTGGTGGAAGTGGGGACCAGGGGAGTGGTGGGTAGTGAATGGAGTGGGGACCAAGGGTAGTGAATGAAGTGGGGACCAAGGGTAGTGAATGGAGTGGGGACCAGGGGTAGTGAATGGAGTGGGGACCAAGTGGAGCATGGTGGGAGTAGAGACATTGAGGGAGTGATCTTGAATAATGGGAGGAGGATAGGGTGTATTCTTGGAGGGCTATAGGGCTAAATACCCTGTAAAACCATAGTTTTCACTTTTCTATTGGTAACCTGTATAGTATATATGGGTCCATACACTTAAATATAAGCAAATCAAAAATATAACGTAATTGACAAGAAACTAGGCATTTTATCAGAAAATAAATATTTACAGAGAACAGAGTAGAAATCACAAACAAACGCTGTGTCAAAGAAAAATCAGTCTTTCAGCTTCAAATATATTTAAACAAATTGTTAAATGGGGGGTTAATCAAATCACAAAAATAACAAAAAAAATATTTGGCCTTAAAATATTTCTACAAATATTTAATTTAACAAATAGTATTTTCAATTTTCTATTTTTTTAATGTTACCTAAATACATAACTAAACAAGACGCAAGTTTTAAGTTATGCCTTAAAAGTCTTTTTTATAATAACGAATTTAGTGATAAATTAATTTGAATCCCAGACTACATGAAGTATACAGGGTTGCCCAAAAAGAATGAGATTGTAAAGACGACACGAAACTCTTTTCATATTTCCAGGGTAAATTTTCTGCCCTAAATATATTCATAAAAAACTGAAAAAGTAAACAGTTGCAGGGAACCATTAATGTAAGGAATCAGACAGTATAAATTTCGTACAGTCGTCTCTGAAGTCTCATCCTTTGTGGTTATCCTTGTATATATTGTATACACAGCAAATATGTCCCCTTTCTAGCCCACTGTAATCCCAATTCAAGGACTAAATATTAATATGTACTCCTCTGTATAGTTCTGTATTAATCTCTAAAATCCTGAAGACAATTAATTATTAGTCCTCTGTCTTTCATATCCTCATCCCTCTTCCCCTAATGTAGACTCATGTTACCTCCTTTCCTTCCGTTGTGTTGCAAGAAGACTTGTCCCCACACCTGAATAATGCATATCACTATACTTTTTTTATTAAGTAACTAGTTAATAGAGAAATAAAAGATGAAGATTGTGATACTAAACGATTAAACTGCACATTCTTTATAATTACATTTCTGATCCCAAATGGGATCGGGGTTGAAATTACGTTTATGAGCATTAAAATACACTTTCTGTGTCATGTGAACTTTGGCAAGTTTTTTGTTTACACTTTAGAAATGTGTACTGCACTTGGGGTGTTAAAAGATGTAAATATCAGCAAGACAATAAGGCAAGGAAAGTTAATTGCTGTTGCGTATTATTTGCGTAAATATTGAAATTAGTTCTCTCTGGGCGGTGATTGTAAACATGAAAAGATGAATCAGTATCCGAGGAGGATAAAAGCATTTAATTTTGATAATTTTGATAATTCACAAAATAGTTTCCAATACAACCAGAATATTTCATTGATTTTTTAAGTGAGAAATGGATCCCATGTCAGGCTGTGACATCCGTACTGTGTTTACTTTACAGCCCAGAGACAGTATACACTGCTGCAGTACTAAAAATGCGGAGTCCTCTGAAATAACTTTCCTTGTATTATGAATGATTATTTGAATAAATTATGATATAAAGAAAAATGAACACTCTCAAGATGTATACATTCTGCGGTATGGAATTTTTTCTACAACTTGACATCATACTTCCAATTGTTTACAATAACAACATGGTTAATTCCTGCCACTATTATCAATCAATCAACATTTGGTATCGTATTAAATGGAATTATATGGACCTCTGAGTCATTTTGTTGTTAGATCCTGGAACGAACTGTTCGTTCCTTGGTGAAGTGAAGGCTACGGACCCTCTAGCATTCCTCAAACTAAATGAGTGAGTATTGAGTACACGCAAGAAGAAAATGTTCTCTTACTTTTTATTTTATTTGTTGAGACAATAGACCCGTAGAAAAACATTTATGCCTATAAAAGGACCTTTTCTGTCTTGTGCACTCTTTCTGATAAAATAAGAAAAAAATTTCATTTATCCGAAACACCAAAAATACTTCATATTCTTCAGATGTTAATTAATATCCCTACATCAAGGCTCTTTCTTAAAACCGCCCCCTTCACCTTCCATCCACGATTTACAACGGTTCTCTTTAAACCTTTGGCTGATTAAGGATAACAGCCTAATTGTAATTCTTGAACACTTTGTTTGTAAGCTATTTTATTTAAGGAATATTAAATTAACTTTCCTGAAGCGGCAAAACATAAATTTCTTCACATTCGAATATTTGAATCCCGGGTTGTACAGAAAATATATTTTCCAGATGTAAAGTCATCTGCCTTGGATTCGCACAATACACTTGCGGACACTCCAATTAAACTACTTTTTACACAGTAAATCAGAGATATACACCGAGTTCTCAATGCTCGATGATCCGTCAAAGGATTAAAATGTCATACCGTTTTGTATCGGAAATTTTTAAATGGAAGGGATCATTGGAAGTTACGCTGACAATCCCAACAGTAATTAATGTTTTCCAGACCTTGGACGGAGAAACCGTTTTCTCCATGGAAACCTGGAGATGCGTTCTCCCAGACAGATGATTGGTTGAACCCGGAGCATCAATCCATCAAGGAGGGGAAACAAATCAGGTTTAGAATTTGAAACTCTATAATATTGTAATATCTGAAGACTGTCATGAACAATTCACAATCGAATTTATCTTTTCATAATTTAATTGAATAATTATATAAATATCTAAAACCCTGAAATCACAAAAATTTTAGAACCTGAATCCACAATAATTCTTTTAGAACCTGGACCCTTGAGCAATAGTAAATATTTTAAACCTGGAACCATAATAAATATTTTAGACCCTGGAACCATAATGATTGTCATAGAACCTGGAACCACAACAAGATATTCTAGAACCTGGAACCATAATAAATATTCTAGAACAATGAACCACAAAAAACAATTTAGAACCTGGCACCATAGTAATTATTTTAGAACCTAGAACCATAGTAAATATCTTAGACCCTGGAACCATAATAATATTTTAGAACTTGGAACAATAATAAATATTCTAGAACAAGTAACCAAAACAGCATTTTAGAACCTGGAACCATAGTAAATATTATAGAACCAGACACCATAATGACTGTCTTAGAACCTGGAACAATAATAATTATTTCAAAACCTGGAACCACAATAATTATCTTAGAGCCTGTAACAATGATCATTATTTTAAAACCTGGAATCATAATAATCATTTTAAACTGGGAACCATAATTACATATTTTAAAACCTTGAAGCATAATAGATATTTTAGAACCTGAAACCACCGTAATCTTAGAACCTGGAACCATGATAATATTTTAGAACCTGAAACCACAATAATAGTTTAGAACCTTGAACCATAGATAATTTTTAAAACCTGGAAACACAACTAAATAATCTGGAACCTAGAACCACAACTAAATATTTTTTAGGAACTAGAACCATAAATATATTTTAAAACCCACAACTAAATATTCTAGAACATGGAACCACAACTACAATATTTTAGAACCTGGAACCATAAATAATATTTTAAAACCTGTAACTACAACTGGAACCACAATAAAATTTTAGAACCTGGAACCACAATAATATTTTAGAACCTGGAATTACAATAATATTTTAGAACCTGAAATCACAAAAATATTTTAGAACCTGGAATCACAATAATGTTTTAGAACCTGAAATCACAATAATATTTTAGAACCTGGAACCACAATAATAGTTTAGAACCTGAATCCATAATAATAATTATCTTTGACCCTAAAACCATGATAATATTTTAGAATCTGAAACCACAATAATAGTTTAGAACCTGGAACAATAAATAATATTTTAAAACCTGGAACCACAACTAAATATTCTAGAACATTGAACCACAACTAAATATTTTAAAACCTGGAACTACAACTAAATATTTTTAGAACCTAGGACCATAAATATATATTAAAACATGGAACCACTATAATATTTTAGAACCTGGAACCACAATAATATTTTAGAACCTGGAACCACAATAATATTTAAGAACCTGGAATCACAATAATATTTTAGAACCTGGAATCACAATAATATTTTAGAACCTGGAACCACAATAATATTTTAGAACCTGGAACCACAAGTCTCGACGATGGTATTACCACACGGCAGAGGGAGAAACCACAAATGGTATCACAGGTCAATCTTTATATTTATTTACAATTTAAAGAAAATGTTTATAATCTCTATTTTTATTGGTAACAATCTGCATAAATATGCATTTTGTGTCAAAAATATTAAATATTAAAATATAGCATTTTGAACTTGAAAGTATTCCCAAAAATATGTTTTTTTTGCATTAGACAGCTTTTCTTTTAGGGAATATGGAATAATAAATATGAAAAAATACGATTTGAAATCGTTTGCCAAAGGCAGTGCTCATTTTAAAAAGAAAAGTATTTAACATTTTTCTGATAAATGACTCCAGGAGGATATTATTTTCTGATAAATGACTCCAGAAGGATATTATTTTCTGATAAATGACTCCAGAAGGATATTATTTGATGCAAATATGATGTATTTACTATTGTACAGCTGAGGATCTACTCTATCCTATGTACATATTGTTTATTGCAAAGGAACCTTCGTAGTCGTATTACTTTAATTGTACTGCAGAGAATATATTCTATGTGCATATAGCATAATTGTACAGGAAAATTCGTTGTGGTAATACTAATTGTACTGATAAGGATCTACATCTATAAACATATTGATTTATTGAAGAGGAACCGTCGTGGTCGTAATACTAATTGTACTGATAAGAATATTTTCTATGTACATATTGTTTATTGTACAGGAACATTTGTGGTCGTAATCTTAATTGTACTGCTGTGGATCTACTCTATGTACATATTGTTTATTGTACAGGAACATTTGTGGTCGTAATCTTAATTGTACTGCTGTGGATCTACTCTTACATATTGTTTATTGTACAGGAACATTTGTGGTCGTAATCTTAATTGTACTGCTGTGGATCTACTCTATGTACATATTGTTTATTGTACAGGAATATTCGTGGTCGTAATACTAATTGTTCTGCAAGGGATATATTCTATGTACATATTGTTTATTGTACAGGAACATTTGTGGTCGTAATACTAATTGTACTGCTGTGGATCTACTCTATGTACAGAATGTGGATTGTTTGGGCATACACACTCAACTTTGATCAGGTGCATTTTTATCTTCAACTCAGGAATAGGAGTACTATAAAAATTTACAAGGTTATCCACAAATTATGAGTATTTACGCTTGATATATATATATATGACGTTCTAAAGCTTTTTGCTATGTATTTAGGGCTTTATTTTAATCTATTCCAGAGGTATTCAAATAGCCTACTATACTTTATTTTATTCTTTTCTAGAGGTATTCAAATAGCGTACTACTTTATTATCACATTTTCTTCTTTCTTGATAAGATGTTGTCCAATCTTTTACAGCAAACTAATAGTTACTAATAATACTATAAAGATCAAGATTTAAAAACTGTTTTAAAAGCTAAAAACCCGTTTAGCTGAAATAAAAAAGTATTAAAATTCTCTGTCAAGAGAGTTGCTGGAATCTTCCAGAAATTGATAATATATTTAGTTTTAATCAAGTCAAGTTAGAACTTTTAGAGACATTTAATAGGGTTTCTTTTTTGAACACGGAATAAGAAAAGTTAAATAATAAATTACAAAAATTTATCACACATTTAAATCCCTTTGCCAGGGTGGATCTTCATTTTTATGGCGAATTATTTTTAGTAAAAATAATATTTTATAAAAGCCACCTAAACCCTTATTTTAGTTTTCATCTCTTATTCTTGAAGTTAGTCCAGAGAGTGTTGAATGTCGTGGCTTGACGAACAAACGTGTTTTATATTTTAATCCTTAGAAATAATTAGTCTTGTTTTATCTGTGTGGGGGGATTTGGTGGAGTGGGAAACAGATTGTTAAGAAGAAAATCTAATTAAGAATTTTGTTTAATTTTTGGAGAGAAGGAGAATCATACACTTTTGTTACTTTTTACTAAAGGGGGGTTGAACCCATTTGACGGTGAAACGTATTTTCAAAAGGGGCCACTTAGGACTTCTTCCTTTAAAATAATCTCAAGGATTAAAAATAGTTGGACAGGGTTTGTTTATTTACGTCAAACTAAAAATTAGAAACCCCCTATCACTCTAGTATGCCGAGTCCATTAGCGCCTGATCAAATCAGGGTTCAGCCATGTGTTAGGTGTCTATTCTGAACCAATAGAAATTGCATGGCGGTAACATTTATCTTTCTATCTAGCTCATTATCCAATAAGGTATAAATCCTTATATCAGCGCTACAACAGTAAATGGAAATATCTCTGAATACAGACATTTTTTTAAAAATATCTCTGCGTATAGACAATATCTATGTATAAAGACATCTTTTTTAATATATCTTTATATAGACTTTTTTTTACAATATCTCTGTATGTTAACATTCTTTACAATATCTCTGTATATATGGACATTTATTACAATAGCTCTGTGTATAGAAATTTTTTACAATATATATGTATAAAGACAAGTTTTACAATATCTCTGTATAAAGACATTTTTTAATGAGTTTATATTGTAGAGTAAACAGAAAGAATGCATTGTGTTCTGGTGACAATAGATAAATATTTACTTATGTTTATACTACCATTAATGTGTATAGGTATTGGAGAAATCATTGTTTTTTATGACCAGACTTTCATCTTTAAATAGACTGTCCATGTAATTATTGAGGGACTGAGGTGCCTTAAATGTTGAATTAATACTTAATTATTTTAATCGAATTTTATATCAATTTCTCGAGACAGGAACATCAGATATGCTGTAGCCTATACCCCTTTTAATTTTAGTCCCTTTCAATAGCTATATACCCGATTTAAAGGGAGTGTTCGCGAAAAATGAAAGGGGGTATAGGCTTAATGCGATAAAAAAGCGCTTTTGATCGCTACTAGTATTCCTTCTATCTGTTGTTTCTATAAGGAGAAAATTGTTAAAAACTACAAATACCGAAGAACTTAGTGTCCATACAAATTCAGAAAGATGCACCTTTCAACTAGGATCGTAAACAAATCAAATTAATTCCAAACAAATCATTCAGATATTACAAGCAATAGTCATCGATTATTTTTCGACGCATTCGTAAATAGCTGATATTTCATAATATTTTGTATTTTTCATGATCTGAGAGTTACTTTTGAAAACATTTATTCCTGTTTCGAGGATTTTTGATAATGAAGACGACATTTTCATATTTTCCAGGAATGTTCGAAAATCCAATTCGCCAGCGAAAATTATTAAAATAAAATCTAAAATACTATGAAATATTAACTGTATACGAATGCGAACACTCCCTTTAAGTCAACAACTTCTTCATTCTAACTCAGATAAAGTTTTTAAAGGTTGTTCTTTTATGAACAAACATTAAGATTATAATTTAGATTATGTTTCTCACGCTGGAAAAATATGAAATATATATAAATACTTTTTATAAAACTGAATGAATTTTAAAACATTTTTCTAAATAATTTTGTTCAGGCAACAGTTGCAAACCCAAAGGGTTGGGATTTCCTAGTATCCTGGCTCTCAAGCAGAATAACAACCAAGAAAAGGAATTTATAAAGGATTCAACTAGAATATTAAATGAGCTCTGAAAGACACCATATTATCATATTTACACTTTAGAAAATATTTTCTAGAAACTGTGTTCACTAAATCATTAGACTAACAAATATTTAGCACTTTGGAAAAAATACTTTGGAAATTTTAATCCAACTCCTCTATAGTCTCTACTGAATAATTTTTAGGAATATTTTGTGCTTTGTTTGATTCTTAAAACTGAATATCATAATGGAAGAAAATTCGGCCAAGGAATTGAGTCTTTGCCACAAAATCAATTTTATAATTCCTATATCTTTGCAACTCGATTGCTTAAGTCTTTGATATTTTCAATTTAGATTATTTGATCTATCAGAAATCATAGTAGTTTGAATATACAAGGTGTACGACATTGGGTTGCAAACTTATAGGGATTTTGAAAGTTAGAGCCTGCATGTCGTAGGAGCTCTTTTCATAATTTGTGAATAACGAAAACTCGCATTTTATAAAAGTTTTTGTATTTAAACATTTATAAAATGTGTTTAGAAGAAGCAGAAAAAAAGGCTGTGTTCAGGACATAGAGAGGCACAGGTAAAATACGTTCTTTAGAAATAGAAAGGAAAAAGTTAATCAATTCTTTAGAAATAGAAAGGTACAATTGTGAACTGGTTTCTATCAGTATAATAAAAAGGTACAATTGTGAACTGGTTTCTATAATAGAAAGGTACAATTGTGAACTGGTTTCTATCAGTATAATAAAAAGGTACAATTGTGAACTGGTTTCTATCAGTATAATAAAAAGGTACAATTGTGAACTGGTTTCTATCAGTATACTAGAAAGTTGCAATTGTGAACTGGTTTCTATCAGTATAATATAAAGATGAATGTGAAGCAATCATTTAGAAATAGAAAGCAACGGTTACGTGCTTTCTTTAGAAATGGAAAAATATCATGCTGCACAAATTGTAGATTTAAAAACAGATTGCATATACAGATCTAATCTTAGAAGACTGAATAAACATGTTCCAAATACAACTATATACTGATCAACCTAATGTAAACACAGAAAGGGAAAAAAGAAAGAAAAAATCCTGAATTAAATACCATAAGATTTTAATATATGCTAACCTTCTTGATGTCCTTAAATTTTAAAGGGACTGTACGTGTAATTTCAATTGTCTCTCTTTGCAAGAAGGGATGCCCAATTTACACGCAGTGTCTTTTAAACCTTTGACTGATCAACGAGTGAACTTTTACAGCTGGCGTTAAACTCATTTCTTAAAAATCTAAAATGTGTTTTGTTTTCGAAAGGTGATTTTTAAAACATCGATGTAAATCTGCGTTTCTTGAAAGTAGATTTTGATATTTCTTATAATCAAAAGAAATTTAAAAAAAGTGTTCAACAATTGTGTTTGTGTAAATAAGATTCGTCATTTTCAAAGGTTTGAACTGTAATATTATAAAGCCAACACGTCACTCTGCACATGGAGTGTTTACGGTCCATTTAAGAACTTTATTTTGCACATGGAGTTTTTACGATCCCTTTAAGATCTGTATTTTGCACATGGAGTGTTTACGATCCCTTTAAGATCTGTATTTTTCACAAGCAGTGTTTATGATCCTTTTAAGATCTGTATTTTGCACATGGAGTGTTTACGATCCCTTTAAGATCTGTATTTAGCACATGGAGTGTTTACGATCCCTTTAAGATCTGTATTTAGCACATGGAGTGTTTACGGTCCCTTTAAGATATATATTTTGCACATGGAGTTTTTAGGGTCCATTTAAGATCTGTATTTAGCACATGGAGTGTTTACGGTCCCTTTAAGATCTGTATTTTGCACATTGAGTGCTTACGATCCCTTTAAGATTTGTATTTTGCACATGGAGTGTTTACGGTCCAATTAAGATCTGTATTTTGCACATGGATTGTTTACGGTCCCTTTAAGATCTGTATTTTGTACATGGAGTGTTTACGGTCCCTTTAAGATCTGTATATAGCACATGGAGTGTTTACGGTCCCTTTAAGATCTGTATTTTGCACATGGAGTGTTTACGATCCCTTTAAAATCTGTGTTTAGCACATGGAGTTTTTACGATCCCTTTAAGATCTGTATTTAGCACATGGAGTGTTTACGGTCCCTTAAAGATCTGTATTTTGCACATGGAGTGTTTACGGTCCATTTAAGATCTGTATTTTGTACATGGAGTTTTTACGGTCCCTTTAAGATCTGTATTTTGCACATGGAATGTTTACGGTCTATTTAAGATCTGTATTTTGCACAAGGAGTGTTTACGGTCCCTTTAAGATCTGTATTTTGCACATGGAGTGTTTACGGTCCATTTAAGATCTGTATTTTGCACATGGAGTGTTTACGGTCCATTTAAGATCTGTATTTTGCACATGGAGTTTTTACGGTCCCTTTAAGATCTGTATTTTGCACATGGAGTAATTACGGTCCATTTAAGATCTGTATTTTGCACATGGTGTGTTTACGATCCCTTTAAGATCTGTATTTTGCACATGGAGTGTTTACGGTCCATTTCAGATCTGTATTTTGTACATGGAGTGTTCACGATCCCTTTAAGATCTGTATTTTGCACATGGAGTGTTTACGGTCCCTTTAAGATCTGTATTTTGTACATGGAGTGTTTACGGTCCCTTAAAGATCTGTATTTTGCACATGGAGTGTTTACGGTCTCTTTAAGATCTGTATTTTGCACATGGAGTGTTTACAATCCCTTTAAGATCTGTATTTTGTACATGGAGTGTTGTTTACGGTCCCTGTAAGATCTGTATTTTGCACATTATAAATTTTGAATCTGGAAATGAAAATTGGCAACAAATTTTAATTGTCTAATCCCTATATCTCCGTAGTATGATTCTGTAGACCTATGATATTTCACACTATGATTAATTTTGTCATATCAAATAGTCAAAGTTTGTAAATATAAAAGGTTTACACCATAAGCTTGCAAAGATTAAGGGATTTTTAAAGTAAAGTATTTAGTGGCTAGCAAATAAATTATAAAGTACAATAGGTGGCATCAGAGCAATGGGTCAATTATACACGACGTCAAAAGTGTCAAATATAACAAGAAAAACAAAATTTTCTCATATTAGTTGACGCTTGACATGTTTTCCAAGATTAAATAAAAAAGTGTAAAAACAGAAAATAAAGAACAACATATAATTGCACTTATTTCACTGTAAGATAAGCTCTTTATTCTAAAATTATCACTATCATTAACAATTTTGTCGGACACAAAAACTAAGTTGACACTTGTGACGTTAGAATACAGCAGTACTGAGAGTGTACAAATTCCACGTTGTATTTAGGGAGATATTAGGCCATTTATTGGAGACTAATGAAGTAAAATCTGAAGGAGAAGATCACAATGAAGAAAATGCTAAAAGTGAAAATGTAATCCAAGATCAGTATTATTCTAAACACAAACAATTCAAAAATTATAATTTGTCCGAGGAAGATGAGAAGAAGAGAGAGTTTAGGGCGTGTTCTGAATACAGAAATAATATAAAAGGGTGAGTTTTTGATTTAACAATTTATTCAATTCGTTCCAAAGAAACTGAAAACTTGCCTCATTATCTAATTTTCTTATTTTTATATCTTTGAAACCTGCAAAGAGATAAGAATTAGAAAATCAGAGATCAAGTCCAATGTCCAGTTTGGTTGCCCATGTTTACCCAGATGTTCATCATATACTTAAAAAGCTACCACATTAAAATGAATAGACATTTTATAATTTCACTTTTCTCGTTTATATTTTTCTATACCTAGAACTTTACATTTCTAATACTTAAAGTAATTGAGTCATAGCCACAAACTATAATTTAAAAATCCCTTATATATTGCAACCCAATGTCTTAGATCTTAGATATTTCAAACTGTAAACTCTGTTGGCTCAGATAAGTTTGAAATATCAAAGGTTTACATTATCAGTTTGTTGGGATCTAATCCCAAAAAATTGGGATTAGAAAATTTGAGTTTGTGGCGAAGACTCAACTCCTTTAGAACTTTAAATTGTAATATCTGCTTAAAGATCTGTGTCTGATATAAGCTGGTTCCAGCAGCCCACCAGGACTAGGAGAGAGAGCTACCGACAAGGAAGCAGCCACACAAACCCGTCAATCCTTAAATCCTTTCCATCCTACAATAATTCATACCCGGAGAGAAGACCGTCAATCCTCAAGTCTTTTCCGTCCTACAACGATACCCCCCTGGAGAGGACGTTGTCCAGGTCTAGTTCAAGTCAAGACTTCTCTCCCCAGGTCTTTTATCAGGTTCATCCGGCACAAGTTCACGTTCAGATGCGGCAACAGAGGTTGGTTTTCGAGCATTTCTCTGTAAAATCAGATTTTAGGAATATTGAACTTTATTTTTGAATTAATCTTTTCAAATTTATCAATGCATTACAATATGACATCCTTCATCTAGTTCTAAGTATAGTTTTTTGTATTTTTGGACATTACAAAATGTGTCCGATAAAAATTAATTTGACTAAGATTTTATACTTTTGTTTTTATATCTTTGCAGGTTAACACTGAACATCACTCGCCACAAATTCTAGTATTTTAATCCATATATCTTTGTAACCGAATATCGTCACCTTCAACCAAGAAATATATAGACCAGGAACCGCCATATCTGATGCGTCAAATCTGTGTCCTGCAGTGGGAGGAGATCAAAGATAATATATATATGATATGCAGGCAGGTAGAAACCTCCTTCCTAAATTGCTAAAAACATACAGTACGCGTATTGCATCCTGTATAGTTCAAGTGTTGCTATCTGGACCTGTTTGACCAATAAAATTAAATTTCAAGGTAACACAAACATACAGTACGCGTTTTGTTTATGTTATGATCAGATCAGTTGTACTTTGTCCTAGATTCGATGTACTTTTATAGTAATAATTTTTATTTAAATTGCGTTAATTTACGTTTGCCATTCAGTACAACTTGCACATTTAAACTTTGTCTAGTCAAATTCTTACCTCAGTTTTATTTGCATTGATTAATTTGTTTCATTAAGTACAATATGCAGTAAACATTGTTAATACTATAGTACGCATTTAGTGTTATCACGCATAAACAAAGTGATAAATTAGCAACAATCCAGAGGATAAAATGCCATGCGTACGACAGAGATGGTGCTGTAATTGCACCTTTTCTCAAGACCTCTAAATTTATACCTGCCTGCATATCTATATATATATTATCTTTGGAGGAGATCAAAACAAAGAATTCAGGGGCAATGCTTCATTTTTGAGGGAAAAGTGCTCAAGGGGTGGAATAAGAATATATTGCTATTGTATTTTCCATATTGACCATAAAACCAAAAATTATAAGTATTCGGTCTAACTTGATATATTAACTTGTTTTTTGTTGGACTGTAATAACACATCAGAGCTGTAGTCCTTTCCCTCAACTTCTGTGGGGGTACTGGGTTTTTTTTACATTCCTCCCACAGTGTACAGTACACAATTTGCGCATATCTGAGTTGGGCGTTCCTGTATTTAGTTCCTTGCCTTCAACTAAGCTGTTGCGGTAAGTTACAGTAAACTGACTCAAGACATAATTGGTTTTAGCTTAGCTAAGAGTGTCATAGGCCTTAGATGTTTTAAACAATCAAATTGTCTAAATCTAAGATATCTAAGGTTTCAAATTTGTAGGGATTAGAAAACAGAGTTTGTTGCGAATAATCACTGAATCATTTTTTTGGTAAATAAACCTCTATTCAGACAAAGGAAAAGTGCTTCAGTGCAACATCTAGTAGAACAGCAGCGGCTGAGTTTAGGTCCAAATACAGTTTCAGATTTACAGGTAGCGTTTCCTACTCACAGGCAAGGATGTAATGCGAGGCAAGTTGATTACGGTCGTGTATACTCTGCGTACATATTGAAACCAGTTCCCTTTGGGCGGAATTTGTAAACAAGAATAGCTGCATCAGTGTTCGTTTAGTATCCGAGGAGGTTAAAGGCATTAAATTTTGATAATTTTGATAATTCACATAATAGTTTCCTATGACCAGAATATTTCATTGATCTTTTTTATGTGAAAGATGGATCCCATGCATGAGGCTTCGACATCCGTCTTGTGTTTACATTACCGCCCAGAGACAGTACACTGCAGTAAAAAAGATGTGTACACTTCTGAAATAACTTTCCTTGCATTACATCCTTGCTCACAGGCAGATCTTTTAACTTCAAGTAATCTTAATTAAGTTTTAAAGAAATATCCTTTATTAGAGATTATTTTATCAATTATCTTTTACATTCGAAAACAAAGTAAAACTAACTTTTTCCATCTAAAAAAATAATATTTAAAGGTCAGGGTTCTTGAAAGGATTTATATCTGCAAAAACCTTTCTTTTGATTTTCTTTCTAGATTAAAGAGAGAAGATTATCTTATCATCAGAAACCAGAAGATGAACCTATCCGGGATATCAGGGGCGGAGGCCAACACCTCCCTCCAGACCCTCATGGAGTAGTTCGGTTTAACAAAAATCCTCTAAACCGACGGAGGTTTGACACTTTTCAGAATACGGGTTGGGGATCTCTGGATAAATATACTGGAGAGATGAGATATCCTAGATTATCTAGATCTAGTTATTACGCAGATCAGGGTTCTACTTCTAGGAACCTACGACGAGCCGATTCAAATCAAGATGATTACTTTACACCTGAAGATAGTAGTGCGCACAGGATGCGCGTAAAGAAATATTTGAATGCACGTGAATCCAATGATTATATGCGAATGACAGTGCGCTCAGAAAGTCCCCAACCTCTCACTTGCAATCAATATTTAGAAATTGATTAAAAAGTTGTCGGTTAAAAGATAATTCTACATTTCACTGCTATGTTATAAAAAGTACCCACATAATCTACAGCTGGCGTGTTTCAATAAACATAGGATTCTAATAAAGACTTCTGAATCGTAATACACGTAGTATTCTTCGAAAATTTCGTTGCAATGTATTCAAAGCGAAAAAAAAAATTTCAAAGATGTATAAGATGTTGTCTCCATGTTTTCTATCTTTTTAGAGCAACAAATAACTTTTCCAATTGAAAAAAAAACCTATTTATTCTTGACCAAACAAAACTTTTTAGGTCGTATTGTTGTAAATCGGACCTTACATTCTATAAATGAAGCTTAGTTTAAAATTAAGTTTAAAGTCCCTTTAAATTAAAATATAATGTGTTCAAACATTTCTTGTGACACTCCATATGTGACGTTTATCCCAACTTAATCATGAAATGAAATAAATGTTTAGAAATGCCAAACAAAAAAATCTAATTCCTTCCAAGCTTTGAGAAACCAATTTTCAAAAAAGAGAGTAATTTTCTTTAAATATTTGTTTAATATTTAACAATTTTTCGACCAATGATAAAATGTCTAGATGAGTACTCTAATGTGTAACGACAAATTTGTGTTAATGTGTAATGTAATGTATTAATATGTAATTTTATAGATATAACAAATATATAAAAGATTTATCTAATTAAATTATGCTAAATTAATACAACTAAAAAATAATTAATACAGATTAGAACGTGAATGTAAGTCTCTAAGTTTCGGTAAAAAGACTCAAACAAATTTTCTAGCACTTAGGTTTTCCTAATAATAAGCAACTTTGAAGCTTTTTAAAGTCAATTGTAAACCAACCAAGGGTTTAGCCAGTTGTACATAAGCTGATATAAGTTCATTGCTCCCAGCGGGGGAAATGATGCATAATAAATGCAATCTATAAAGCCAAACAAATCCGGAGTCCATCCAAGAGTATTAATCTCTGAGTATGTGTGCAACCCTAGATATAGAACAGTGTAGAACATATAAGGCTGCAAGCTGGCCGGGGGGTGAAGTGAACCCGGAGTATAGGTAGCCTGACAACAAACTCCAAAGAGTATCAAACCTTTTTTTATCTAGAAAAATAGGGGAGTTAGGGAACAATAAATCAGTCAGCACAAAGTATCTGAAGAGAAGAGTCGAATGGAAATATATTCGTCCCCAGGTGTAATTAGATCAACTTTAGTTGTTCCATCACTAATTGTTTGTATAGTTAAAGTATAAATATATGTGTGTGTGTAACCATGCTTTGTTATTCCACTCAATCTTGGTTTTTTAATACTGACATCTTTTCAAGTCTATACAACAATCAATAACATTTTTTTTTGCAGTCTTTAGCGGGCTCGCAAAGGATTCCGCTGGGTTCGGGCAGTGTTCTGCTAACTTCCTGAGTTCGAACAGGATATTTCTGTGCTCATGTCCGCATGGCTCCCCTACCTCCACCTTTAGCCGTCTTTACGTTTATTGGATACAAACCATCAAAAAAACACCCAAACGCCGAAACGTACAAAACAGATAAAAGAGATTTGTTGTTTTGATAATGATCTAAAGTCAAAATATGGTAGAAAATATGCCCCCCCCCCCTTCAATATTCTAATGAAGTCACCAAAACAGTGTTATTACCGTATTATATATTCAATATGATATAGAAAAATGCACAAGCATATTATTAGAAAATATTTGAATATGAAAAGCATAAATTAATTTCTTTATATTTTGTGTTAGAATCTCGAATCCGTGGGTCTGAGGTCTCTAGATTATGTTGATATAAAAAAATTGCAGCAAAAATTCATGGCTTTGCTTCTATACTTTTTTAAATGGTAAAAAAAAGAATCTTTGAGGACCTCCTTCCTCCACCACTTAAATATATTTGATGAAAAATCTAAACAATCTTCTTAAATACTGAACGTTTATAAAATATGCTTGGGCTTTCATATCCTAGCAGAGAAAAGAATGGCTGGTGAGGCTATAAAGTATAAATAGAAAATAAAGAAGATTATTGTTGTTTGATCGGATTCTAAGATTTAAAGGCATAATGAAAGCATTAGAGACCAAGAACTAGGATGGATACTGAACTTCATAATATTTAAGAACATAAATAGTAAACATTTAAGGTGCTCGCCTTTAGATGCACATAGAAATGAACGTTAATCAATCATTCAATCATAAATAGTAAAAATTAAAGTTATATATATATAATAGATATAATAAAAAAGATACATATTTAGTATTTTTGAGGACTAATTCTCACAATACTAGAAAAGAACATTGAACAAAGAGAGTAAAAGGAATGAAAATAAAAGGATACAAATTTGAAAGTAACAAAGGAAGGGGATAAATGTAATAAAGGAAAAATTTTAGAAAAATAGATAGAATTTAGAAAAAAGAAAAAGATAGATGGATAGAATAAAATATCCTTTATATCTTTATTAAAATATCCAAGTGATGGAGATTGATATTCAAGATATGATCGATAAAGGATATGATAAATAGGATATTCTTAAAAAGATATCATATGATTGGATATTCAATAAAGAGACATGATAGATAGGATATTAAAAAAAGAGTAATGATAGATTGGATATTCATTAAAGAGAAATGTTAGATTGCAGATATTCAATAAACAGATATTAAAAATTGGATATTTAATAAAGAGAAATTATAGATAGGATATTAAAAAAAAGAGAAATGATAGATAGAATATTTAATAAAGAGAAATGATAGATTGGATATTCATTAAAGAGAAATGATAGATTGGATATTCAATAAACAGATATTATAAATTGGATATTTAATAAAGAGAAACGATAGATAGGATATTAAAAAAAGAGAAATGATAGATAGGATATTCATTAAAAAGAAATGATAGATTGGATATTCAATAAACAGATATTATAAATTGGATATTTAATAGAGAGAAACAATAGATAGGATATTAAAAAAAAAGAGAAATGATAGATAGGATATTCATTAAAGAGAAATGATAGATTGGATATTCAATAAACAGATATTATAAATTGGATATTTAATAGAGAGAAACGATAGTTAGGATATTTAAAAAAAGAGAAATGATAGATAGGATATTCATTAAAGAGAAATGATAGATTGGATATTCATTAAAGAGAAATGATAGATTGGATATTTAATAAAGAGAAATGATAGATAGGATATTCATTAAAAAGATATGATAGATTGGATATTAAAAAAGAGAACTGATAGATAGAATATCCCATTATTAGATAGATAGATGGAGATGATATCCGATAAGGAGATAGATAGATTAGCAAAAACTCACATATATAGAAAGTTTCATAGAAAGCTTTCACTTAAGGATATAGCAGTACTAGGCCATATATATACACAGGGGGCACGGGAATACCTTAAAATGAAAATCTAAACATTAAAATTTAACTTGAAAATATCAATGTTCACCCTGTTAGTTGATTTTGATTCAGGATGTTTATGAGAACTATTATTCGTGTGTGTGTGTTGTGGGGGGAGGGGGTCCAGGGCCCACCCGTGACACTGACACTGTGAAGTAAGTATCCTGTATACTCTGGTCGGCAGCTAGTGTTCTCCACTCAGATATTTATAGAACTATAGCAGAGTGCGACACTATTTATCATGAGAGACAAAACTTTAATTTTTCTATTTTCGGAGCAAACCTTTTTAAAAGTTAATTTCAACAATTCTAATATTTATTTCTTGATGTTTGAAAATGAGACCACTCAATTAAGCAATTAGTGATAATTTGCCTTTTAGGTATAAATGGTTTAAAAATGCTTGTTTTCGAAGAAGTGGAGAAAAGGTAATAATATAGTTTAATTTATCTAATTGGATATTGATTTTAAAATACGCTGAAACAAAGTTTGAGAATTTTACAACGAAGATTTTTTTTACCGAACTTCTTTAGAGAAATCAGTGAATCTTATTCTTATCTTTAAATATTTTAGTAAGGAGTTGCTTTAAGGAGGATGCTTTAAATAATTTCTAAAAGTTTGGGATATTGGGGGATCTTACGACTTATTTTTTTATTAGTTGGAGAAGTTCTACTATTTAATAGGTTGAGATTTGGACGGCTCTTTCCTTAACCTATTATTCTCATTCAGTGTTGGGAGTTAAGAGGCTATTGAGCTATTACATTCCAGGGTTGGGAGTTGGGAGTGTCCTTACCTTTCATATTTACAGTGTTGGAGAGTTGGGGTGTCTTTATCTATTATATTTCAGGGTTGGGAGTGTCTTTACCTATTTGTATTCCAGGGTTGCGAGTTGGGAGTGCCTTTATATATAATATTCCAGAGTTGGGAGTCTCTTACCCTATTATATTCCAGGGTTGGGAGTTGGGAGTGTTTTAACACATTAAATATTCAGGTTGGGAGTGCCTCTTCCTATTATATTTAAGGGTTGGGAGTTTGGAGGCTCTTAACCTATCTTATTCCAGGGTTGGGAGTTGGGAGTGTTTTAACACATTAAATATTCAGGTTGGGAGTGCCTCTTCCTATTATATTTAAGGGTTGGAAGTTGGGAGGCTCTTAACCTATTATATTCCAGGGTTGGGAGTAAGGAGTTGGTTAACCTTTATTTATATTCCAGGCCTGGAAGTAAATTAACCTATATCATCTGGATGATATGTGGGTGATATCGTCTAGATATCATCTAGAAATCATCCAGATATCACTCACATATCATCCAGATATCACCCACATATTATCCAGATATCATCCACGTATCATCCACATTTCATCCAGATATTTTATATTCCAGGCCTGGAAGTAAATTAACCTATTCTATTCCATGGGGTTGGGAGGCTCTTAACCTATTCTATTCCAGGGTTGAAAGGCTCTTAACCTATTCTATTCCAGGGTTGAAAGGCTCTTATTCTATTCTATTCCAAGGTTGGGAGTTGTTTTTGTCTTGACCTATTCTTATTTAAGGGTTGGAAGTAATGAATTCTCTTAACCTATTATTTTCCAGGGTTGAGAGTTGACAGTGTCTTTACCTATCATAATTGCAGGGTGGGGGAGTTGGGAGGATTCTCCTCTAAACTTGAGGAAATTTTACTTTTCTTACTCCGAGATGCACGAGACATGAGGAACCATTCATTATTCATTAATTACTTTTCCAACTATAGACTTCTTATACTGGTCAGACAATATTTAATATTTCTGCAATATGCATATATTATTTCAAAATCAAACTTCTGCTTGTCATATTTCAACAATTGTAGGTCGTATTTAAAGTTTCATCTTTAGCGGGTAACCCTGTATTTCTAAAAATGAATTGTGCTAGCTATTCTAATCAAAATTTAAAATAACAAAGGTTTTAACAATCATTGTGTCATGATATTAGGCTTAGAAAATTAGAGTTAGAGGCATTCAATCCCTTTCCCATCTCGATTCTAGTTTTTGTTTCGCGTCAATTCTTAAACAGACCAGATATACATAAATGTTTTCTTCAAACAGAACATATATATATTTCAGTTTTTAACTTCACATTTTTATTAAAAAAAAATTATACTAAACATAATGTTTCACGTCTATCATGACGATGTTTTTTTTTCATTACAAAGAAGTAACTGTTAATGAATCAGCTTGAAACAGGGAGACTGCAAAAACTGAAAATGATGCCAGAAAACTGGAAATTGAGAAATCTACCAAAAGTTTGGAAGCCTTGATGAACGAAGAAACAGATAAACTAAGGAAAGGGACATTACAAAATGTGNACTTGGTATTTTCTGGAAATATTATCAGGGAACTTGGTATTTTCAGAAATATTATCAGGGAACTTGGTATTTTCTGAAAATATTATTAGGAAACTTGGTGTTTCCTAAAAGAAGTGTCGAATGGTGACTCCGTGTGTCGATAATCGTTTGATCGATTGGTAGTAAATTTAGTAAAAAGATATAAAACCATTTTAATGTTTTATAAAACAGAGAAATTATAAAGAAAGAGAATATGGAAAGACAGCGTGATATGAAGGTAATCATTCACGCTAAACTAACATCATTCACGCTAAACTAACATCATTCACGCTAAACTAACATCATTTACGTTAAACTAACATCGTTCACGCTAAACTAACATCATTCACATTGAAGTAACAACCATCACGTCAAACTATTAACAGTCAAGCTAAACTAACAATAAATAAACATGAAATATGTTCAAATCAAAGATTTTAGAAAAAAATGAATTTGGAAGAGTGTTCCAATGAATATTAAATGTTCATATTCAGGATTTAATTTTAAAACGAAAATGAAAATATACCTGACTTCTAGAATATAAAGAATTTTAAATGTTAAAAACAGGAACTGCTACTTATGTAATTTGTAAGTCTGATCACCGCTCTGTAACCAAAAATTAGATTTTTTAGTTCTGGGATTTCTTCTTTCGTTCCTTTTCCCTCTACTATTCACCCTGCTATGCCTGTCCTTAAAATTCACCACTTTTTTTCTTTTTTTTTTTCTTTTTTTTAAAATTACTTTGTGCTTTGTGTATAAGTTATTTGTTAATTTCAAAAAAAAATGTATGGATAAAACTTAAAAGGGCCAGCCAATCAAAACGAACAGATATGGTTAGCCCTGGCTAATGATAATTTATTTATAAATTATAAAATTTTAAACGTATTTATTGGGTCAGTCTATTTTAAATCAACCACTTTTTCCAAAAGTCAAAGCATCACGTTCGGTTTTTTAAAAACTTTAAATATTATAAGATATTCCAAAATCTATAGTTTTTTTGTCTGAGGTCATGAAATTTTGACTTCTGCAAATGGTTGCAATCAGTTCTTAATTTCCAAATTTGAATAGTGGATTCCTAACATATTAAGGAGCTTTATCTATGAATTAAATGAACATTAAATGATCAGATATATTCTTATTTTAATTTGAGCAAGCTATTTATCTCAGTTGGTTTGGCAGAAATCACTGAAAATCGACGAGTTACGTTCACAAAGTTTTTTCCCCGCCGACCATAAACTTTGTTTTGAAGATACTAGAGGTACCACAAAAAAAAGTCCCATTGGTTCAACCGTTTTGAGGTATATTAGACACAAGCAAACACACTAACACCTGAACGGACAAGCCATTATATTATGTAAATATGAAAAACTGCCAATGGAATATAACAACTTGTTTTCATGTTTTCTTGTATTCCAGGATATAGAAGCATATGTGAAGATGGAAGGTGCAGAGAGAAGGAAGGATATGGCTGAGATTAAAGAGAAAATTAAATCTGAGGAAGAAAAAAGATTAGGTAGGTTTCTTAATTACTTAAGAAAGAGATTAAATAATAAATATGAATAAACCAGGTGTGGCGTTATTTCTGGGTAAACGTTAAATAATGGTAGTAGATTCTACGCAGCAAATTTTCCGCGGCATTCGCGCACAATTCTGTGAATGTAAAAAGTATATTAAATGAAAGTATTTCTTATATTTGAGAATCATTCAAGTTTGGCTGAGCAACAGACAGAAAAAATCAATTGTTTTAACATTAAGGATCAATATTACAGCTTAGTACGTACGTAAGTTAATTGTTAAGATTCTGCTACTTGCAACTAATGAGAGTTTAATGTATAGTTAATTACTTCTGTACTCACATTATATATCAGCATATAGGGTATGTTTTAAGTGTATAAATATAATTTATAATTTTGAAATTTCAGATAAAATACCAGATTTCTGTTGTATGCATTGCCTTAAACTGCAAAAATATGTGCGAATGCCGCGGAAAATTTTCTGCGTAGAATCTACCTCCATTATTTAACGTTTACCCAGAAATAACGCCACACCGGCCTAACCTGCCATATATACTACAAATGATTTAAAGATTCTATTTCGGAAAAAATATATTTTTACTTTCAAAACTTCTGAAGTCGTCCTAGAGATGGTCACTTTAATTAGGAGTATCTTTAGAATCTATGTAAGAAAGTCCCGGGGAAAAAAGTTTCTGGAAAAAAACTCAGGAAATAAAAACTTTGGAAAAAAGTCACTGGAAATAAAGTCCTGTGTTTTGGATTCCTGGGACTTTTTTCCTAAAATAGTATGGGGGCTTCCAATAAAGTCACAGGAAATAAGATCACAGGGAAAAAAGTCCTGAGCCGGCGATTTAAAAAGTTCAAGAATATACGACTCGGGTCTAAGCTGTTGTTGAGCCTTATATACGGGCTTTCGGATTTAAGTTGCATCTATTTTTCAACAGAATTTAGTTCTTAAAACCGGTTTAATTCTGTATTTGACGGATTTTCATAGTTGGAATTGGTGCATTCCGGGTTTTGATGAGAATAAGACCAAACATTGAGCCTTATTCTTCCATAAAACCAACCAAGGTCGGTTTTATTTTCATTGGGCCTAACTCCTTAAGTCGAGCCTAAGATCTCGCAGCTGTCAATCACGTGACACAAGCTGTCGTCAGAGTTGGGTCTAAGATTGGGTCTTAAAGCTGCGTTTAAGGAATTAAGACTCGAGCCGAAGGTTTTAAATCGCGGGCTCTGAAGAAAATAAATCCGAGGAAAAGAAATTGTGAATCATGCATTTTCACTTGTTAGAGGACTTTTTTTTGTACAAAATCATACTGGAGCCAGAAAAAAAGTCCTAGAAAATAAAGTCTCGAATTGGTAGGACTTTATTTCCGGAGACTTTTTAATAAAGGACTTTTTATCCTCAGGACTTTTTTAGTGTGAAATTTTAGCACTTTTTTCCGGAAACTTTTTTTCCAAGGACTTTTATGGCGGTTACCTATCTTTAATCTTGAACGTTTTATCTCGATACCTAATGTGGGTATTTTTAAATTGAGTGTCAATACTTGATCCCCTCATTCCAGAGAATAAATTTACTGCTCTATTTTAAAATTTTGTTAAAATTTTAATTAAAAATAAATGTTAAAAAATCTGCGATAAGATGAAGAAATCAGTGTTTGATCACGAGATTCACAAAAGTTCTGAACTTCTGACTGAAGATCAAATTCAGATTCTGACTTACAAACTATCGCCGCAATGGTTTTAAGCCCCTGGAACATATTTGTACTGTTTGACCCTTTAAGCATATTTGTATTTTACTGTTTGACCCTTTAAGTATTTGTGTACTGTACTGTCTGACCCTTTAAGTATATTTGTACTGTACTGTTTGTAAGATGATGCTAAGCAGATGCAGGAGAAGATGGAGAGGGAGAAGAAAGCCCTGCAGGAATATGTGGAGAGGGATGCAAGGTAAGCAGACGCAGTAGTACGTAGAGAGGGATGCAAGGTAACTAAGATATAGAGGGGGGGGAAGGGTTAAAACCTTACTAAAAAATGAATATACAGAAATGTAGTTAGTACGAGTTACAGTTGACTTTATCAAAAGGCGAAATTGTTTTTAAAAGAAGCCATCCTCACCACCTACTCTTTTTTTATTACCTTCGCAACCCTAAATCGTTTACCTATGTTATTCTTATACATGCATCCTGTTCGATCAAAAAGGCTAAGTTTGAAATATCAAAGGTTTACACCATCAGGTTGCAATAATATTAGGATTAGGAAATTTAAGTTTGTGGCAAGAACTTGGATCATTTTTCGATATGAGTTGTTTAGAAATATACTTTGGAGCTAGATGAGATCTAGAGGAATATACTTGGGAGCTAGATGAGAACTAGAGAAATATACTTGGGAGCTAGTTGAGACCTAGAGGAATATACTTGGGAGCTAGTTGAGAACTAGAGAAATATACTTGGGAGCTAGTTGAGAACTAGAGTAATATACTTGGGAGCTAGTTGAGAACTATAGGAATATACTTGGGAGCTAGATGAGAACTAGATGAATATACTTGGGAGCTAGATGAGAACTATAGAAATATACTTGGGAGATAGATGAGAACTATAGGAATATACTTGGGAGCTAGATGAGAACTATACGAATGAAAATAACAATGAGAAAGTGTTTTCATTCAAGCATTCTAATTGTTTTTAGTAAACACTGCATGTAGTGAGCAGAACATTTTTACGATTTCTTCCTAGATTCTTTTTTTTACAATTGATTGTGTTATTTTTGTAAATTTCATTTGTTTATTTGCATGCAAGAAGAAATAACTGAAATTAAATCAACCTTTAGGGGGCAACTTTTAAGTTTTGCTTGATTTGCGTTAGATCTGCGGTTTGTTTTCTTGTCCCACTTGTAAATATACTAGTTTGGAATATACAAACTAAGTGTGGGGGGGTGGGTGTTAGGAATCCCTTTAATTAAAGGAAAAGTTTCGTGAAAATGTAAAACTCTTTAATGATAATTGTTGATATATTGCGTAATTATTAACTGTTCAGAGAGACGAAGGAAAGGCTGGCGGAGGAGAACAAGGCTTTACAGCAGAAGCTGGACAGGGAGGCAACAGAACTCAAGAAAAGGCTCCAGGTACAAAAGAGACAAATTAATGGAAGGGGGGGGGGGGGTAAGAGGATACAAGGAGGATGTGCAAGAGAGGAAACAATGTGGTTCAGCAGAAATTGGACAGGGAGGCAACAGAAGTCAAGAAGAGGTCCAGTGATGGGGAAGCTGCTGGAAGGAACAGAACTTTAAAGATATCCAGCGGATATAAATGAATTATTTTAATTTTAAACTTTCTAAATGATCGAGAAAAGTTTGGTATGTTAAAAATATTTTTTTATTGAAACATCGCGGGTTGGTCAATCACTCCTCTTGATGGCCATCATATGGCATGTTTTGCCAATTAAGTAGGCCGGATGCAAGGTCAAAGAGCAAATCAGGCGGTTAAGGGACTGTTTGCACTTTTTACTAAAAAATTTCTCCCATATTTAAATTTTACCTTTTCCTGTTGTAGGACGTAGACGAGGAGAAAGCTGAAGAGATGAAGATCCTGCAGCAGAAACTGGATCTGGAGAGAAAACTACTTAATGAGAAGATGGAGAGAGAAAAGGCAGAGTTAGGTAAACCCAAGGTTATAATGCAAGGAAAGTTAATTGAGGTTGCGTATACTCTGCGTATATATTGAAACCAGTTCTCTCTGGGCGGAATTTTGTAAACACGAATAGATCCATCAGTGTTTGTTTATTATCCGAGGAGGTTAAAAGCATCAAATTTGATAATTTTGATAATTCACTTAATAGTTTCCTATGACCAGAATATTTCATTGATTTTTTATGTGAAAGATGGATCCCATGTAAGGCTTCGTCATCCGTCTTGTGTTTACATTACCGCCCAGAGCCAGTACAAAAGTACAAAAGTACACCTCTGAAATAACTTTCCTTGCATTATAACCTTGGGAGAACCTAGATTTAACAGACAGGACATGAGTAACACAGAGATTATACAGACAGGACTAGACTAGCTTAGAGAGTTAATAGACAGAAACAGAGTAACCCAAAGATTAAACAGAGATGATAAGAGTAAAAGAGAAATTATACAGACAGGACTAGAGTAACCTAGAGATTTAACAGACAGGATAAGAGTAACACGGAGATTTAGCAGAGAGGACAAGAGTGACACAAAGATGTTAACAGACAGGAATAGACTAACACCAAGATTTATCAAACATCACAAAAGTAACAAATGAAGTATTCAAGAATCAATTTCCACAAAGAAATAATCTTTTACAATCCAAAACTTTTCAGAATTGGAGCTAAATGTCTTGATATTTGATTTTGATTTCCAATTTGAAGGGTTACAGGATCTGGTGGGGGTTGTACCTCTAGCACATCGCAGATTAATGAAAGCCATATAAATTTTTCCTTTTTTAATCATGATTAATCTGTATATAACTTCTTAAAGTTTTTCTTTTCAATTACTTGCAAATATACTGTAGAAACAGTATAAGACTGGGGCTGACAAGCTCTTCTAAAACATTATAATTATCAAAATGTCCTGTAGCATTATATTATCAAAAAGTGTTCCTGAAAATATCTTTTTTACAAAATAGAAGTTTTTTTTAAATACAACTTTCAAATTTCTGCAAAAATGACAAGAAAGGGAACTGAAAGAATCTATTTGCAGCTCCGGAAATTCAAAGAGCTGCACAGAAAACAATTAAGAAGTTTCAAACTGTTCAGTAAATATATTTGCAGCTGAGGAGATGGAAAGAGCTGAACAAGACAGGAAAAAAGAAGCTGCAAACCTAAAATCTAGAATGGAAGAAGAAGCTAAACAGACACAGAGCGGAATAGGAAATTATCTTCACAAAGAATAAGTTTAAATATCTATGAAGTTAAGCCGGTTCTGAATGCATAAACTCACAACTCCGATTATAAAGATATTGAAATACCATATGTTATGAAGATTATTTTTAGTTACGATGTTTGAAAGACTGAAGGTGAAGTTTAAAAATTAAATCACATAAAAAGTTAAAAACGAATAGTTGAAAAACAAAACCAAGATTCGACCCAAAACCCAGATTTACTGATTTACGTCACACTAAATATTGGTTCACCAATTCTTTGAAATTAAAAATGTTTTCAGACCGAAAACGAGACGAGGAAAACCGAGATCCATGGTTTAAAGGATATCTTGGTTCGGGAAAATGAAAAATTAGGTCAGTTCGAGAAACTATGTGCAGCGAAATAATCTGTTTTATTCAAATTGCAGAAATTAACGTGTTTTCAAATAAAATTATAATTTACAATGAAAACCAGAAAACTGTGGAAAAGGAAGATGCCATTAAGTAATACTTATGTGTATGTGATTTTGTTAATATGTATTTTAGACTATTAAAATCTAAAGTTTTTGATCCTGACTGTATTAGCATGTTCAAAGACATTTCAATACATGTGTAAAAACGATATTTTCCTACACAATTTATGGAACTACTTATTTTATGAAATTTTAGAATTTAAAATCTATTGTTAATCGAGGTCGAGACCAGATGTTGCTGAGTCAGAAACTGGACAATGCTCTTCAGGATTTAAACGAGAAAATTGATCAAGAAGTCACAGACGTCAGGTTAGTCTTTGGAGGTCACAGACGTCAGGTTAGTCTTTGGAGGTCATAGACGTCAGGTTAGTCTTTTGGCAGTCTCAGTTAAGTCAGATGAGTTTTTGGAGGTCACAGACGTCAGGTTAGTCTTTTGGCATTCACAGAAGTCAGGTTAGTCATTTGGCAGTCACAGTCACAGAAGTCAGTTTATCTTTTGGCAGTCACATAAGTCAGATTGGTCTGTTGACGGTCTGGGACGTCAGGTTAGTTTTTTGACAGTCAGGGACGTCAGACGTTAGTCTTTTTGTGGTCAAAGACGTATGGTTAGTCTTTTGACAGTCCGGAACGTCAGGCTAGTCTTTTGACAATCAGGAACGTCAGGTTAGTCTTTTGACGGTCAGGGACGTAAGGCTAACCTTTTTGAGGTCACAGACATTGCAGGCTTTTATATATAGATTACAGACGTCAGCTTAGTCTATTGGTGGTCACAGACGTCAGGTTAGTCTTTTTGTGGTCAAAGACGTAAGGTTAGTCTTTTGGCAGTCACAGAAGTTAGGCTAGTCTTTTTACAATCACAGACATCAGGTTAGTCTTTTGACGGTCAGGGACTTAAGGCTAGTATTTTTGAGGTAACAGACATTGCATGCTTTTATATAAAAAAACACAGACCTCAGGTTAGTCTTTTGGTGACCACATACGTCAGGTTAGTCTTTTGGGTAGTCACTGACGTCAGATTAGTCTTTTGTTGGTCACAGATGTGCGGTTAGTCTTTTGGTGGTCACAGATGTAGTCTTGTAAGCTTAGTATTTTGGCAGTCACAGACGTCAGGTTATTCTTTAGAGGTCACAGACATTACATGATTTTTATATAAAGGTCACAAACGTCAGGTTAGTTACATGGAGGTATCCGAGGTCATACTTTGGTCTGGAGGTTAAAAAGTAAGCCGTCACAGACCATTTGAATTAATCGTTGTGTTATTCATAAATCTCATGTTTTTTTAATTTGTCGAATAAGACAATTTTGTAAAGATCATGTTGAAAATATTTGCTTGAATATGAACGATAAAAAAATTCTGAAAAAGGTTCCAGTATATTTGTCATATACGATCAAACATAATTTTTTAATGGTTTACAGCATAAAACATAATTATAATTAATATATACATGTTTAGCTAGATTTTGTTTTAACATACAGCAGAATCCCCCTTTCATGATATTTTAAGCCATTAGCAACTTAGACGATATATTGCAAAATTGATTAAAGATATATTGGCGGCATTCTATTTATAAATTTACCAATAATTCATTGAATAGATAAAAGGTATCGGCTGAACTTATTCTATATATATTAGTTAAACGTACGTTTTCATCAAAAATAAAAAAATTACTATGACCCACTTTCCTCTCCCTCTTTTTTTTTTAAAGCAAAATCCAGAAGTAAAATTATATAAAAACAATTTTTAAAATCATTAAATTGAGGGTTTTGTTTTCAAATTTTATTTTACAATTTCAAAAGAAAAAATCTCACCTTTTACATACATGGTTACCCACGAGACTTTAGAAGACCCGAAACTCTAAAAATATGTCGATGTAAGTTTGATTTTTAGCTTTTGCATTTAATTGAGTATTTTGATGGTTTACTAAATGATTCAATATAATCGTCTCTGAAGTCTCATCCAGAATACGAACAAATATTACCTTAAAGTATACTTTCAAAAATTTACATTTAATCGTTGACATGGGTCTGAATGTAGAGTTCACTGACATCAGCCTAGACATTTAAACCACTACAATCTGTTTCAAGTTTTCCTTTAAAATGTTAAAACCAAATATTTGAAACTGCCGGCATTCTTTTTCAAGTTAAAGTTTCTTTTTTTTGATAAAAATGTGAACCGCAACCACGATGTTTCTTTAAAGAATTATGGTTTCCGAAAGAAAAGAAGCATGAATAAAACAGCGAATACATGTTTCTTGTAAAAATTTATGATTTATTGTCTGAACACACAAAAAGAAAATTGTGTTCGTGAAGATTCAATCTTGTATGATGATATTATGTTGGATAGCATTATTTCTATAATTACACCCACCCTATATGAACTATGTATACTGTATGGAAACATTCCAGTTTTTGTTTACAAACAATTTTCAATTTAACTGATCGTAAATAACCCTAAACAGGCTGGGCCCCCCCCCCCCGGTAGTTTTTTGTTTTAGCACTCTCATTTTTGACATATCACCGTGAAACGCCCCCCAGGCTAAAGATAAATTCAGACCTCCCAGCCTTTATAGGGTTAAATTAGTTATATTGGAACAGTTTTGGATCTAGTATATGTTTTGTCATTAAATGTATTCTATATTTGCTATTTCTAAACTAATGTATATTTCAGTTTACAAATACCCGAAGAATAAAGATTATATACTCTTGAACTCTTCAACCATTGGTACAAGTGTATTTCCGGAGTACCGAATCAGATTGAGATTCCATATATCCTCCTGATTCCTATACTTGTTTTTTTGAGTTTCCCAATATACAGTATATACTGAACAAATTGATGTCGTGATTTTGTATATCATACCAAAGTTTAGAATATAAACTTCATCAGAAAAGTATAAACAGCTGTTTAACAGCTGTTTAACAGCTGTTTAACAGCTGTTTAACAGCTGTTAAACAGCTTTCCCTTTTCATATAAGCAGTTTAATTGTATTATAAAGAGCGACTGTCTACGTAATTTCAAGTGACGTTAAACAGCTTTCCCTTTTCATAAAAAGCAGTTTATTTTTATTATAAAGAGCGACCGTCTACGTAATTTCAAGTGAGTTTCAAGCCAGAGTCAGAACAGTATCCTTTCAATTAAAATTTTACTGTGATTTTTCTGACAAAAGTCATTTGCGGATTTATGCTGCAAGTTTAACGTTGTGAATCCAGCCAGTAGCTCTTTGAATAAAAGTAAAATTTTTTTTTTTGCAAATTTGGTATTTTTTATTTTCATATTTTTTACAAATTACCATTTTTAAGCGATTTTATAATGCAGACAATAATTTTTTACAATATTCATTTTTTCGGTCTACCATTTTACACTTTATTTAACTGTGTTGTATTATCTACGACCCCNCCCCCGATGAAAGAGTAGAATACTCTTCTGAAATAGTTGATAAAAAATTTGTATTTCTTTATTTTTGGTGTCAGCGTGAATTTGAGTTGCACGCTTCGGTGAAATATCGTTTGCACTAATGATTGATCGGACTAACGTACATTCGTACTAACGTTCATTCAGACTAACGTTCATTCGCACTATAGTGCAAATGAAACCTTAATTGTTAAATCAAACTAAAATCCGCGTGGCTAGATTTTTTCAGCTGGTGGAGATTGGAGAGCTAGCTATCTTTTTAAATTTTAGCGGAATTCGCCTAGCATTTCATTAATTAGCTCCAATGAACATATTTTAGTAATAATGAACTAAAAAAGTTCAATTGTACTAAAGCCAAAGTGTGGGTAAAAACAAAGTTAGTAAAAAAAGTTCAATCGAAATTAAATTTGATATTTCACCATTTCACATTTACCCTAATTAGTACAAATAAACATATTTTAGTGCAAACGAACAAAAAATGTTCATTTAAACTAAAATTTAAAATTTCACCATTTTTATATAAAACCTAATTAGTACAAATGAATTTAGTGCGTATGAACAATAAAATGTTCAATCTAATTAAATTTAAAATTTCACCATTTTGCCCATAAATTATAATTTATAGTGCAATTGAACTGATCTAGGGTGCTTCCCTAGGACAAGTGTTCTCATGTCAAACTGCTGATCCCTCTCAGGAAGTGGAAAGAAGTTATATAATATTAAGTTAACAGTACCTTTAAACAAGATGTTCTATTTATAAATCTACTTTTGACACAATTAATATATTCTTTATTTTTATTTTTAGGAAAGAACTAAAAACTACGGCGTCGGATTTAACAGATAATATGAAATCTGACAAGAAGGAAATCAAGGACAAAATTGACGGGGAATATGCAGGCAAAATTTAAAATATTTTATTTATTAAAGAAACATATAAAAGTGTTAATTTAAATCCATAACAGAAAAATAATTTGATTTTTTTTTCCGTAAATCCTTTTCTCTGATTGGTTCAGATTTTTCCCGGGAAATTCAAATTTAAAAATGAGAAAGTTTAATATTTAAGTAGCTATTCATTATTTTGCAGAACTTTTAACCTCAAACTTAAAATTCGCGCATTCTTTAGTTTTAGACTCTGGAAACTAATAAATAATATTTGTCTGAATCTGAAGAAGAAAGTTGAGCTGGAAACTAATGAATATTATTTGTCTAGATCTGAAGAAGAAAGTTGAGCTGGAAACTAATGAATAATATTTGTCTATATTTGAAGAAGAAGGTTGAACTGGAAACTAATGAATAACATTTGTCTAGATCTGAAGAAGAAAGTTGAGCTGGAAACTAATTAATAATATGTGTCTAGATCTAAAGAAGAAAGTTGAGCTAGAAACTAATGAGCTCAGGGATAAAATGCAATTTGATAAGAAGGTGGGGAATTCAAAAATGAAAGAAAAAAGTCAAGATTTCAGAATATTCATTAAAAACGTTAAAATTGAGATTAAAATGTCTTAAGAACCCTTATTTAAAAATGTGTACAAATCTCTCTTTATCAAAAGTCTTTTTCAAATGTATGTACATTCGTATGTATTGTATGTATTCCCATCTAAGTTTAGCATATTTGTTAAAGAAAGCAACATCATGGATTTTCCTTGGAATAAAAAAAGTGAAAAAGTAAAATTCAAAAAGAAGTTTAATAAAGTGATCCCTATAGAACTATGGAATAGGAACACTAGATGAAACCAATCGTCAAGTGTATTTGATACTGTTAAAAAAAGTATTTTACTAGTTTTAATTGAAAATCATTTTATTATGTGAAATGGTTCGTGCAAACTGCACATTTTCTGTGTCTGATGTTAATTAAACAGTGGACAAATTTAAACTGTATTTTTAGTTTGAAAGACGAAGTTGTTTTAAAATTTTATGATTTATTAACAGTCAAAAAAAAGGTTATTTCTCAGAAGAATTCAGTAGATTTTATTTAAGATTTTCCAAGTCAAGAATTAAAAACATGGAACAATTTATTCCTGTTTAAAGGATTAATGATTTGAAAACTTTCAGGCAATGATCGTTAAGTTTGAAGAGGTTGAGGATGAAAGACAAAAAGAAGCAAAATTGATCAGGTAATTAATCTAATAAATCTAATCAATCGATTAATCGATGGAATAAATTTATGTNGGGGGGGGGGGTATTTGGAAAGCCTGTTTAAAGGGAAGCAAATTGCACATGTTTTACAAAGAAATTTTGCACATACAACTTTAAAGAAGTTTGCAAATTTATACTTTTCCTTAATACTAAATTTGCATGTGAAAATTGGCTGGGTCAGATTTCGAACAATTAATATTTTCCCACATTTTATGTTAAATAACTGGATTTCGAAATAGATACTTGGATTTTTACTAAAAATGTATGAACTGCTATAGATTAATATCATAATAGGGAAATAGTAGGGGGGAGGGGGTTCCAGGATCCCCCCCCCCCGGGTATTTAGGGCAGAGGAAACGTCCGTAGGAATAGGAATAAGTAAATATTTGATTCGCTAGACCAATATTTAGTTTTAAATCTTAATATTTCGTTGAAGCTTTGATTTTCGAATCCTTTGCTTCTAGAGAATTTAGACAAATTGTTGAAAAGTTTTCCAAAGTTTCAGGTTTAGAGATTAGGTCCTTTATTAAACCTCACATAATAATATTATAAACTAGAGTTGGTAGGCCAATATCCAATAATTAAAGGGACTGTGAATAAATTTTAAGTAACCCATCATTTATAGAATGGCATCTCTATTCATTATGGTAGTTGGCACCATTAAAAGCTTTCCTTATAATAAATACATTATTCTTATATGCATTTATTTATTTATTTATTTATTATTTTATTTTATTTATTTTATTATTGGACGCCTTTTAAGCAATAGAAACAAAGAACTTTTCACATTATTGTTAAGAGATGGTTTAAGGGTACTATTGTCGGTCCCTCTTTTAATGAAGGTTCACTTGGAATATCAACGTCAGACTCATGGAATATCAAAGACAGTCTCTTGGAATATCAACAACAGTCTTTTGGAATATCAACGCATTCCCTTGAAATATCAACGACATTATCTTGGAATATCAACGACATTCTCTTGGAATATCAACGACAGTCTCTTGGAATATCAACGACAGTCTCTTGGAATATCAACGCATTCTCTTCGAATATCAACGACAGTATCTTGGAATATCAACGACAGTATCTTGGAATATCAACGACAATCTCTTGGAATATCAATGCATTCTCTTGGAATATCAACGACACTCTCTTGGAATATCAACACATTCTCTTGGAATATCAACGCATTCTCTTGGAATATCAACGCATTCTCTTGGAATATCAACGACAGTCTGTTGGAATATCAACGACAGCCTCTTGGAATATCAACGACAGTCTCTTGGAATATGAACGCATTCTCTCGGAATATCAACGACAGTCTCTTGGAATATTCACCTCTCCTTCATTTTTTTTTTTTTTACTTTTATCGTATCATACGCCGCATAAATCTAAAGTTTTCAGGGACCTGGACCAGACAGCCAGATATTGAGCTCTCCGGGTTTCCCGGCACTGTAATAATCATAGAATTCATCAATGTGTTTTTAACCCTTGTAAATGTATAATTATGTGCCTAATAAAATATTTATTTATTTATTTATTTAATATCAACGACAGTCTCTTGGAATATAAACGACAGTCTCTTGGAATATCAACGACAGTCTCTTGGAATATCAACGACAGTCTCTTGGAATATTAACGTCAGTCTCTTGTAATATCAATGACAGTCACTTGTAAAATCAACGACAGTCTCTTGGAATATCAACGACAGTCTCTTGGAATATCATCGACAGTCTCTTGAAACTAAAACAAACCAATTCAGCCAGATGTTGTAGTTTTTGTGTTCCTAAATCTTGGGATCAAGCATTGATCTTCATCTTATCAATAGAACTACGAGTAAATATAATTCCTCTCCGATATCTCGTGTTGGTTATATCCTGCTTGGATAACTTTAATAGGAGGGCAAAATTTATAAGAGCCCGCATTAGATATGGATATCAAGTCAAGTTTTCAAGATTAACAGTACTCGACACAAAAGTTTCCCCTTCTGATAGTTAAACTATAGTTTAACCAATGCAAAGTTTGTTGGCCAATACCCTAGCTCTTTAATCGAAACTTTAACAACCAAATTCATAGAGATTTATTCAAAACTAAATTATGAATATCAAGAAGGAAAAAATGCATGTTGATATATATTTACAGGGTAACCCACAAAGGATGAGACTTCAGAGACGATTGTACGGAATTTGCTTAGTCCGTTTTCTTGTATTCAGGGTTCCTTGTAGGTCAAAACGTGTTTATATCTGTCCTTTATAATTTAGTAAACCATTAAAATTACTCAATTGAATGCAGAAACCAACAATCAAGCTTTAAGTCAACATATTTTTAGAGTTTTGGGTCGTCTTTACAGTCTCAGCCTTTATGGGTAATCCTGTATGATGATAATAAAAAAGTGCCCGGCGTTGCCCATGAAAATAAAAAATATATCGAATTAAAAATATTTTTATGAAAAAAATTTGATTTTTGAGAGTTTTTTTTTAGCTTTTGTTACCTCCCGGGTACCCAATACCATGGATTCCCTTAAAAAATGGTAGCCCACTGGTTCCAGTCATTTTGCCGGCTATCGTTAATATATTCATTTATATATCTATATACAAAACATATTTACTACTTGAATCTTTAAAATCGAATTTTGAAAAACAAATATCTTGATTTTTCAACTGTTACCCGCAGGATACCCATGAGTTCTCTCAAAAAATGTCAGCCAATTCGATCCAGCCGTTTGGCCGGCTATAGCTAACATTTATATATGCAAATATACAAGGTGTATAGAATACAAGGTGGGGGCGATGGGATTTACTTTTACTTTGCTGTGACGTTTTTGGACTGCTGAAGAAACAGATTCTGCGTAACAACAATAATAATGATTGTAAACAATAACAAAAATGATAAACAAACATCTGGCATCTCTGGGATCTCTGGTGTTTGATGAAATTAAACAATTTAAGATGACTACACACAATCAGAGGCGCAACTGCAGTATCTATAAAGGGGGGGGGGCAGGATAACCTTGTATTTGATTGAAAATGTATTTGTAATGAGGTTGTGGAAGACGATGCCTGGCCGCGTTAAACTAGTTCCACAAGATTCAACAGAATGAGATAGAACGGATATGGGGCATTAGTACTGATATCATCTCTACAGTCTACACGTGCGATATCGATATTGACTCTAGTTCTGAACCCTCTAGTAATAAGTTATAAGAAATATATATACTGGAAGTTATCTATGCGTTTTATTAGAGTCTGACTCACGTCCTCTATAAGGTAACCTTTTCGTATGAAATTAAAATCCTTAAAGTTTTTCAGCAGTTATCTGAAATTTTTCTCTTTTTCACCAAAACCGGGGGGGACACCTCCTATTGTATTATTTTGAGTATTTCGATCGTACCCATTGTGTGGATACTTAAACAAAAATATTTAAAAAAAATCATGATGAAAGATATTACCCTCTGCCATCATATCAGTCATATCCATCACTACCTTTCAAGCTCAACTAGATTCACCATTTACTAACTCATGTTTGTTTACATTAGATCGACTGCCTTTGTTATTGTTGTTACGCAGAAACTAGTTCTTTAGCAGTCCAACAGCGTCACAGAAAGTGTACGAAATCAAATCGCCCCCACCTTGTAATCTATATCTTCTTGGGATTTGCCATTTTCTGTTGTGAGCAATGCCCCGTAAAATTACAAAACAGAGAGAGGGGGATTGAATTTTGTAGATCCAGAAAAATAATTAAATTAATATTTATTTAGGGTTAGGTTAGGTTAAGACACTGTGGCCACGGGTTAGGTTTAGTTAAGACACTTTCTGGGCCGAGCACTGCGGCTAGGACAGGCTAGGGGGCCGAGCGCTGCGGCCACATGTCTTACATTTAAGATCCCACCTGTTGCCAGTCTCTACGCAGGCATCCCACAGATATTATTTTTCTGGATCTACATAATTCAATCCCCTCTCTCTGTTTTGGAATTTTACGGGACATTGCGCGCAACAGAAAATGGCAAATGTTCTTCGCCTTGCAGATGTATATGTGAGCGAAGAGCTTTATTGTTAATAGATAAAGTGATCAAGGTTTAAACTAGAGAATAGTTTATATAATGTTTTCATTTAGTCAGGAATTATTAATAGATAAAGTGATCAAGGTTTAAACTAGAGAATAGTTTATATAATGTTTTCATTTAGTCAGGAATTGCAAGAATCTCAATAATTTATTTTCTATACAAAAGAAATAAGTAAACCAATTTTCTAGGCAACAGGAAAATAATCTATCAACATGCCGTTTCAGATATAATCTTAGATTTGTTGTGTAAAATTATATATACTAAACTCAAAAATCTGAACACATACCATAATCTATAAATATAAAGTTGTCATCGCTGTTCGTCTGTTTGTATGTCAGATCATAACACATGAACCACTTGCCTCAAGTTTAGATTGGGGAATTAGGGAGAACCACGGAAATGTTTTGAGCCTATAGGTCCACTTTTTTAGAGAAAAATAGCAAAATTCGTAATTCACGACCAAGCGCGGTTAAACGACAGGAGTAACTATGGGCAACGCTGGGTTCTCAAGCTAGTATAATATAATTTACGAAGTTGCACCTGATATAGCAGACCTTTGGTTTTTCTAGATATAAAATATGTAATAAAATAAATATAGTTTAAGTTTAAAGTACAGTAGTAGGTTATTAAGACAATACAATCTTTTATATAATAAATAATTCGTGACTATCATTTACAAAAATGGCGCTTTGCATCGTCTTTCCTTGAATAATTCTAAAAAAATCATCCTGATTTGACAATTTTCAAGATTCAAAATTTTTCTTCGGAAATATTTTTACCTTTCGAATAAACCCTTGGGGTCATAAGAGGTAACACAACAAAATTAGTGCCTGTTCGGTTCAGCCGTTTACAGCATAATACATTCTTGAGAAGTATTTAAAGTATTCTGAGAAATAAATTTTGTTTAACATGCAATATAAAAATGAAAATCCCTATTATCCTGCATGCGTTTATGAGAATATACGTCATTGCATTCTCTGGAATGATGTTTACGTGATTTTATTCAATTAGGAAAAACAGAATAAAATTCAAGGACAGACATTTTTCCTTTTTATTGATAATCCCGATATAAGGAGATCTATTGTTTAACAGCTATATATATATATTTGTTTATGTAAAAATAAACTCAATTATTTTTATTTTTTAATCAAAAAGTTGAACATCTAATATTTATCTCTTTTATTCACTTCTTCAGTATTAGTTAAAAACCGTGTCATTCCTGTAGTCTTGAGAATTCTTAATTTCCATTGCCAACTCCATTATCAGCTCCATCCGAAAGGTGTATTACCAGTTCCATTTTTTAATATATTTATATAACTCCATTTTAAAGTGATAAGGTTTATTTAAGGTTCTATTATCAGCTCCTTTCTTAAGTTATGTTATCAGCTCTATTCTAGAGTTCTATTATATGCTCCATCTAATAAATATATTATAGAATCTGTTCTATAATCAGCTTCATTCTAGAGTTCTATTATCACCTCTTCCAAAGTTCTATTATCAGTTCCATTTAAAAGTTCTATTATCCGCTCCATTCAAAAGTTCTATTATCAGCCTCATCCTAAATATCTATATCAGCTCCTTCCTAAGGTTCTATAATCAGCTTCATTCTAAAGTGCAATTATCACCTATTCTAAAGTTCTATTATTAGCTCCTTTCTAAAGTTCTATTATCAGCTCTTTTCAAAAGTTCTATTATCCGCTCCATTCGAAAGTTTAATTATCAGCTTCATCTTAAATATATATATCAGCTCCATCCCAAGATTCTTTTATCAGCTTCATTCTAAAGTTCTCTTATCAGCTTCATTCTGAAGTTCTATTATCACCTCTTCTAAATTTCTATTATCAGCTCCATTCTAAAGTTCTATTATCAGCTCCAAACTTAAGTTTTTCATCAGCTCCAGTCTAAAGTTTAATTATCAACTCTCTTCTATGGTTCTATTATCAACTCCAAACTAAAGGTCTTTTAACAGCTCTATTCTAAAGTTCTATTATCAGCTTCATTCTAAGGTTCTATTATCCGCTCCATTCTTAAGATCTTCCTCAGCTCAATCCTAAAGTTCTACTATCAAATCCATTATAAAGTTCTATTATCAGCTCCATCCTAAAGTTCTACTATCAAATCCATTTTAAAGTTCAGCCTTTGCTCACATACGAACACAAAGAAAGATAAATGATAATAGAAATGAGATATTAACTCTTTTCAGCTATGATGTTTTTTCTGAAAGCTAAATTTTTCTTTTTTGTATGGATTGTACAGATTTTTTTCTGAAATGTTTGGATTGTACGGATTTTTTGAAAAAAATGGACGGATTGTACGGATCTTTAAGAATGGAATGTACGGATTTTTTTCTTCATAAATGTACAAATTGTACCGATTTTTCTCAAAAAGTTTTGGCCACCCTGGAAATATAGTGATTACCTGAAACCACACTTGTTAGTAAACAAAGATATCGACTATCCAGGTTTCAATTTTATTTCAACTTGACTTAGACTAAACTGATTAAGCTTGTTGTGAAGTTTGTGCATTTTTATGGGGTCTCTCTTATTTTCATATACTAAATAAAGGAGTTGGAACAGCGTCACATTTAGCATCAATGAGGTCATGTATAATTATTTCAAATCTTTCTGCCCCCTGTTAAACTTGATTATCAATGTGGGGGGTTTTCATGGTGTTTCATCTTCATTGAGTTTAAGGGTTAATAAAATTATACTATCAGCATATCTATACAAAATAAGCAAAAAGTTTGTTTTCTGAGCATCTTCAAGTCCTAGATTAGATTTGTATCCTGTCTTGAACAATAAACATATATCTTGAGTCTATCCTTAGATAAATCATATTTAGGGCTCAGCTACAGAGAGAACGAGAGGAAACAAGAGATATGGTTAACAGCGAATCCAAGCTTATTCAGGTATTTTTTTATTTTCTACACCCAATTTATAAAAACTGGTTGGAAAAAGAATCTTTTTAAAAAAATTACTTTGTCGAAACATCCTTAAGTTTCATTCTGAAAAATCAAATTAAAATGTTGTTAGAAAAAACTATTTGTTGGTAAGATTGATTTGCATCGTTTAATATAAGCGTAGTATTTACATTTAATTATTTTTTATTTTTAATAGATATAATTGATAATATAATAAATACGTCCGTATCATGTGACCATAAATTCCACCAATGGCAGCGCAGTATCATTATCATGTGATACGGATAAATAATATTATCAATTATGAAAAATTATTAAATTCAAATATTAAAAGAAGCAACCTAAGGTTCTTAGGCTCCTCTGGGATATCATGGTTTTCAGATTGGTTGTGTATTTACTGCATGTGATCCGTTTAACATTAGATAGAACTCTTATGGGTCTTGATCAACTCCTAAAATGCTTAGGTTTTCATTTTTCCTTTACAGGAAATGCAAGAGAATTAATTGATTAATTGATCAGGATCAATTGGATGGAAATACAAGAGAACTAATCGATTAATTGATCAGGATTAATTTGATGGAAATACAAGAGAATTAATTGATTAATTGATCAGGACCAATTAGGTGGAAATACAAGATAATTAATTGATTAATAGATCAGGACCAATTAGATGGAAATACAAGAGAATTAATTGATTAATTGATCAGGACCAATTAGATGGAAATACAAGAGAATTAATGGACATAATCAAGAGAGAAAAAGGAGATAGGTATAAAAAAAAATTTATAATTTTATTGTTTTTGAATATGCACTGAGAATAAGAATTAAATCTAACCCTAATCTAAATCTAACCCTGATCTAAATCTAACCCTAATCTAAATCTAACCCTGATCTAAATCTAACCCTAATCTAAATCTAACCCTGATCTAAATCTAACCCTAATCTAAATCTAATCCGTCAATTCAAATTACATTATTATATAGTTTTTCATATTATTCTCAAAAAAAAAGTTTTTAGTTCATTAAAATTGCACTTAACCTTAAAAAGATTGAAGTCTAATGCTGAATCTTTGTATGCACAGAAATGGGTCCCTGATAAAAATTTAAATCGCCCTTCCCGTTGGGCTATTTTGTATACATATATGTGGGGTACTGGGAAGTATATAACAGTCAAATATTCACTTTTTCTCAAGATTATTCTTGTCTGCATGTCTGTGTGGTCGGGTGTATGTCTATTGTCTGTTTTTGTATGTTATCAGGGATCGTAAGTTTGAGAGCATACAGAGACGAATAGTGTACATGGGCATGTTAGTTTGAGAGCTTAAAGAGATGAATATTGTGCATGTGCATGTTAGTTTGAGAGCATAAAGAGACGAATAGTGTACATGGGCGTGTTAGTTTGAGAGCTTAAAGAGATGAATATTGTACATGTACATGTTAGTTTGAGAGCATAAAGAGACAAATAGTGTTAAGTGCATTTTAGTTTGAGAGCATAAAGAGACGAATAGTGTATATGTGCATTTTAGTTTGAGATCATAAAGAGACGAATGATGTTTGTTTGCATGTTAGTTTGAGACCATAAAGAGACGAATAGTGTACATATCCATGTTAATTTGTGAGCATAAAGAGACGAATAGAGTACATGGGCATGTTAGTTTGAGAGCTTAAAGAGATGAATATTGTACATGTTAGTTTGAGAGCATAAAGAGACAAATAGTGTTAAGTGCATTTTAGTTTGAGAGCATAAAGAGACGAATAGTGTATATGTGCACTTTAGTTTGAGAGCATAAAGAGACGAATATGTGCATTTTAGTTTGAGAGCATAAAGAGACGAATGATGTTTGTTTGCATGTTTGAGAGCATAAAGAGACGAATAGTGCATATGTGCATGTTAGTTTGAGAGCATAAAGAGACGAATAATGTATATTTATATATTATCAGGATCGTGAGTTTGACAGCGTAAAGAGACGAAAAGTGCATATGTGCATGTTAGTTTGAGAGCATAAAGAGACGAATAATGTATATTTGTATATTATCAGGGATCGTGAGTTTGACAGCGTAAAGAGACGAATAGAAGACGAGAAAAAGGAGCTTCAACTTAGTATAGACAGGTAGAAAACTGTAAGATGGATCGTCTGATAAAGTGATAGCAGAAAAGGTAAAGTGGTTTAAGAACAATTGAGAACGTAAATTTAACGTAAATTTGATAAACTAGCCGGTACAAAGAACTTGCTTATTTGACAGACAGATTTACAGAATAAGCAGGTTTAATAGACGTGTCAGACTGAATGGGAACATTTAATTAAGAGCGTAGACAGAATAGGCAGATTTTTTATCAGGATTTAATAGAAAGAGCTGACATAATAGAAACATTTTACAGACAGGATGAACAAAAAAGGTAGAATTAACGGACAAGATATACAGTACCTGAGTACAGGCAGACAAAATAGACAGTAAAGACTGATTAAAATAACCTTATAGACTGAACAGGTAAATTTGATAGACAGGATAGACAGGAAAAACGGGAGATAAAAAATACAAACAACAGAATAAGCTAATCAAATTAGTTGATAATAGAATAAACAGATTAAATATAAATGGATTAAATAAACCGGTTTCATAAACTAGGGATCGTGATAATCTCACAAAGAAACTAAATGAAGAACATGATCAAAGAAGAATTGAACAAATGGAGGTAATTACTTGATTAACTATTATATTATAATTATAATTATATATTATAACTTTTATAATCAGGTTCAACAGCGATTAGAAACAACTGAGAAATCAGGGAAAAATGAGATGAACGAATTATTTGCCAGGTAATTTAGGGCCTAGATAATATCCTGTATATCTAGGGTTAAGAGGTATGAAGAGGAGGCTAGGATAGATAATATCCTGTATATCTAGGGTTAAGAGGTATGAAGAGGAGGCTAGGATAGATAATATCCTGTATATCTAGGGTTNACCAACCAATTTATAACCCGCCTAGATTTCAATATTTCAAAATGTTGACTTGAAAAGTCACTATAATAAAATAAAGAGATCTAAAATGGATATTTCTAACATTTATTTAAAACGAAAGTGTTTTGAAATATTTGCATTTAAGGCGGAGTTAAAATTGGTTGATTTAGAAATTAACAAAGGAATTAATGATGAATGTTGTGGGTACTTCATGGGAGTGATGTAGATCTTCATGTTGGTGAAGCAGATCAACAGGATCTTGAACAACAGGACTTATCCAACCTAGTAGGCAGAGATCGCGGCTTGTCATGCTGGCTATGAGCGATTATGTTGTCTCTGGAATGCATGATGAACTGGGAACCCTTCGGGTAAGAGCGTCTGCTGCTATCTGAGTATCTGCGTCATCATCATAAAGGAGTCAAGAGGCTCCCTGTGTCGGAGCTGTTACTAGTTCAACTGTCCTAACATGACTGAATACCGGCCGGGAGCTGGGATGAGCGGAGATTCGACATGTGGGCACTACATGAGGAGGAAATGGATCTTGAGTACACATACATCTAGAGAAAAGGCTACGGCAATTTGAGTCGGAAAAATCGTCTTCCTTATATTTCGAATTAATTTTAACAATATTATGTATGGTTTAGATTAAATGAAAGTTTAAGTATGCATTATTCAATCTGACCTCGCATTATGCATATATTTTGTATGATTCAGATTAAATGAAAGTGCTGATGTCCAATCTAAACTCTCTATGCTCGGGAAATCTGTGTCAAGACATTTAGACTCATTAAAGGTTAGTTTCTTCTATGTTCTTGTTAAGCCAGGTAATCAACAGGCTCAAAATATCAAGATACTCCTAGAGTTATCGCACCTCGTCATGCTTTGCTTAAGTTAATCGCAGAACTTTTTACAAGCCTCATAAACTCTCGACTCAAATCTACTTTGTTTGTGGGATACACGGCTCAATCTAAATAGATTGACCGGAATTATTTTATTTAATACAAAGAAATATATAGACTAAAATGCATAGCAAACAGAATTTTTGAGCATGAACACATTTAATAAAGAAATATCAAGGATTCTTTATTTTACTGTAACATTTAATCAAATATAGAAGACATACAAATATTTCTTAAATACAGGACTAAAAAATATTTAGATATTTGAAAGCTAAAAATGCGATATTCTTCAATAAGATCAAATCTCAGTTTAAACCATATATTCATTCACAAACTACAAAGTGCGATATTCTTGAATAAGCTCAGATAAACAATAAAACCATACATAAATCGTAAATAGTACCTATAAATGTATAAATAGATAGACAGATTGATATATAGTGTATAGAGAGGAACCGTCCCTTTCCGGTCAAATTATGAACGCAAAATCGGCTTTTTCTCCGGCCACCAGTGTCTTTGAAAAGTAAGACTATTACCAATCAACAGCGAATAGGCTGTTTAGTTTACCCTGAAATTACGCAAAAAAGTGAACGGTCCCTTTAATGTGCCTTAGGCAAAGTCAGAACTCGGTTTAATAGCAACAAATATTAATGTTTGACTGACTAGAAAATATACACATAGCATGGTTCTAATACTAAGTTTACAAATCAAAACCGGTTTCGTTTCTGAGGTACAGACTCATACTCCTCTCTGTTCACAGGGGCGTCACAACTTTACTCAAGGGTACTCAGGGGAAAGGGAATATACGGAACATGACGAAAACGTCTCGTAACAGTTCTCAATTAACTAATTAAATAATTAATGACCATACAATATGTTTCTCTCAGCACGAAAGCCGATGAAAATTTTAATAATATTTTGTGCTTTCGTTTTCTTTAAAAATTCATAGTTTTAAACGACCCCCCCCCCCCTCGCAGTATACTACCATGTGCAATAAAGTTCACCACACAAACCAATGACCCCCTCAGAGACAAACAAACATGTTGTTTTGTTCTGAAAGAAAATAATGAGAATGGTGACATATAGAAATAACAATGCAATCAATAATAATTATGTATTTGTGTAGCACAGTCTACATAGAGAAGTACAGAATATGCTTGAATTAATGCAGAAATCCTGCTCTGTGGCCTTCAATGCACATAGGTACTGATTAATAAAAAAAACTCAACTCCAATAGAATATATAGGAATTGATAAAAGTATTTATTTCATATTAAACAAACTTTTATTTAGGGATGATGCACATGCCGAGGGGGGAGAGTGTTATATTACTTTTAGCAGCTGTACCGTTAACATAGGTAACAGATGGACAGTTGAAATATTATTCATTTATCTAGTTTTGAATTTATCCGCTTGGATGACTATCTAATCTATTTACTAGAATAACTCTTCAGTTTTTAATTTATCCACTAGGATAACTATTTAGTTTTAAATTTATCCGCTGGGATAACTATTTAGTTTTTAATTTATCCACTAGGATAACTCTTCAGTTTTTAATTTATCCACTAGGATAACTATTTAGTTTTAAATTTATCCGCTGGGATAACTATTTAGTTTTTATCCGCTGGGATAACTATTTAGTTTTTAATTTATCCACTAGGATAACTCTTCAGTTTTTAATTTATCCACTAGGATAACTATTTAGTTTTAAATTTATCCGCTGGGATAACTATTTAGTTTTGAATTTATGCGCCAGGATAACTATTTAGTTTTAAATTTATTTGCCAGGATAACTATTTAGTATTAAATCTATCAGCTAGGATATCTATTTAGTATTGAATCTATCAGCTAGGATAACTATTTAGTATTGAATTAATCTGCCAGGATAACTATTTAGTATTGAATCTATCAGCTAGGATATCTATTTAGTATTGAATCTATCTGCCAGGATATCTATTTAGTATTGAATCTATCTGCCAGGATATCTATTTAGTGTTGAATCTATCTGCTAGGATATCTATTTAGTTTTGAATCTATCTGCTAAGATATCTATTTAGTTTTGAATTTATCTGCTAGGATATCTATTTAGTGTTGAATCTAACTAGGATAAGTTATGACTCGATCCACTAGAATAACTATTTAGTTTTAAATATATCAGAAAGGAAAATTATTAAACTTGAAGTCTAACAGCTAGGATAACTATTGAATTTTAGATTTACGCGCTGGAAGAACTATTTCGTTTTAAAATATAACTCTTTGAATAACTAGTTATTTATGAATCTATCCATTAAGATAACTTTTTTGGGTTGGAATCTATTCGCTAAGATAGTTATTTAGTTTAGAATCTATCCCCTGTGATAACTATCTAGGAATTTATCTGCTAGGATAACTTTTTAGTTTGGAAGTTTTTCCCTTGGATAACTATCTAATTTGGGATATTTCCGCTTTGATAACTATCTAGTTGTGAATCTCTCCACTTGGATAACTATTTAGTTTGGAATCATTCCCCTTTGATAATTATCTAGATTGGGATCTTTCTGGTTGGATAACTATTTAGTTTGTAATCTTTCCGCTTGGATAACTATCTGGATTGGGATCTTTCCGCTTGGATAACTATTTAGTTTGGAATCTTTCCGCTTGGATAACTATTAAGTTTGTAATTTTTCCGCTTGGATAACTATTAAGTTTGGAATTTTTCCGCTTGGATATCTTCAATCGCTTAAGAATAAGACTGTACAAAATCTTAAATATTGCAGGGAACGGGTTTATCCCTAAGTCTGGAATATTCCAATGCCCTGAGCCTGGCTTGTATTTGTTTACTCTCACTGTCTGCACATATGACGGCAAGAAATGCCTTCTTATCATCAGGAAGAACGAGAAGGTAAAAATATTAATTGACATCAAATCAGTTCTATATTTGAACGATATCCAATTTGGGTTCGGGTTCTATACATGTGACTAATTTGAATTAATAGGGATGGTTATTTGCCACAAAGTGACATTTACATGTTACATTTATGATTAACATTTACATTTGCAGCATCTGCATTCTGCTTAGGAAATATTGAGAAATATTTAGGATGTGTGTGCTCTTATTGACCAGGATGGAAACGAAAATAGAGGAAAAACTATGATAAATCAAACTTGTTTTATGCAACTTGAAATAGGAGACAGAGTACAGGTGAATAATCAGACTAGTTTTATTAAATTAGAAATAGTAAACAAATTACATGTAAGAAATCAAACTAGTTTATGCAACTAGAAATAGGAGACAGAGTTCAGGTGAGAAATTTGACTAGGTTATGCGACTAGAAATAGTAGAGAGAATAAGACTACAAATCAGACTAGTTTATGCAACTAGATATATATAGGAGACAGAGTTCAGGTGAAAAATCAGACTAGTTTCATGCAAGATAGGTTATATCAATAAGAAAACATATTTGAAGGAAAACCAAAGCCTTTTTATAAAAACAGACAAAAGACAATATTTTATCCAATTAGTTTCTGAACTTTCTCTTTAAAAGTCAACAAACTAAATTCAAAACTGTTAAACCAAGTCAAAAACATTCCCCGATCCCGTGGTTCTACCAAGTTCTCCAGTCAAAATTAAAGGCAAATCGGTCAAGGGGTTCAGGACTCATGATCGCACACACAAACAGACAAAGCGATTAATACTTTACAAATATAGACTAGTTTGAGAACCCAGTGTTAGAAGTTTTAAACCAAACTAAGAATAGTCCCTCTGTGCTGAAATACTTCTCATTGAAAATTTGAGTCACATCTTGCAAGGGTTAAATGACTTATGATCGAGCATAAAAACAAACAAACATTGATCAATACTTTAATTATATAGATAATAGCATTTTTATTTTATTACCTTAACTTACATAACTAGATAAAGAATAAAACATAAATACACCGCGTGTTATTACTTAGATATAATTAATGTAATCTTCATTAAACAATCTTGGTTTTTACAGTTGTTCTAAACAATAGGAAAAGTATTTATTTTTTATTTTTTGTGGCAAAACTTATCTTATGCTTTGAATAAGATCCTCAATTTAAAGAATTACATTACGAATTTAAAGCTGTCCCTTTTCACCTTTTAGGTTTTATTTTTACAAGATGATATTTGTTTTTAATTTGCAGATTCATGCATTAGAGGAAGGGAGGGTTTGTATAGCTTTTTAAGAAAGAAAATCAACAATATTTCCCTCAGATAAAGGTTTCAATGGTTATATTTGATTGTAAATCATGAAATGTACGTATTTAATGAATCAAAATGTTTGATTTGTGTTTAGGTTTATGCTGTTACAGGGACAGGTTTATCTGATACTAAGAGTTCACACTATACTCAGTTCTCAGGTATACAGTGATAACCAGGAATAATAAATCGTATTTTAGACTCAAAGTTTGAATGAAAAAAGTCTTAGGAACATGAGGCACAGTAAATGTGCAGTGTAAACAGACAAATTTTGCTTAATAAGCGATTTAATAATTTACTACTTCTTACTAATGCACTTTAAAATATTGTTTTCATGTCGTCTTCCTATTCTACATATGACTCAAAAAAACCGGTTTTTGAGGGGTTTCCGCGTATTTTTGATCCGTTTCCGTGTTGAGTCGTTTCCGTGTTGAGGCGTTTCCATGTCACCCATGAAACATAGCACACCGGGTCAAGGAAGGGGGGGGTTAAAAGTCTGAAAGTGTACATGAGATTACCATTTCATTTCCATGGGACTAAATTAATAAATAATACTGTTTTAATTATGACTTAAACAACTATTAAATGACTATGAGTAAATTTTGATGTTGTGTTATATTTAATCAACAGAGTGTACTGATCAACCGTTAGTTAGCCTGCGATAGGTCACCCTGAGAGACATGACTCAGGGGATGAGTTTAGAGAGCACACAAAAACTCCGTCACACTTTCAATGAGTGACGCACAAATAGATTATGATTTGGTTTGGAAATCAATTCTTACTAGGGCTAGATTTTAGAAACTTATGAAAACAATTTATTTTATATGGGACTAGGGGGGGGGGTGCAAATTCGTCATTGCACCCCTCTTTCAGAAGAAAGGGGGGTGCCCCCTTGCATCCCCCCCCCCCCCTAGCTAAGGGCCTGGTTGTACCGTCCCGTTGTACCGTCCCGTTGTACATTTGAAAAATCCTAGAAAAGCATAGACGATAAACATATAATATTGAATTATTTTGTAGTGCAGCTTAATCAAATAATTACTAAATTGTAAATGTTAAAATTGATTTTTGAAAATTGTAAAATTAACTAATAAATAACTATTAAAATGTTTAAGAAGTTTCGTATTTCAAAATTATCCAAAAATTAGAATTTTCAGCATTATCTTTTCTTAAAAAAACAACCATTTTGTTTTATGAACACAATAATATTTGCAGGAGTTCTTCTTCGACCTTCTCCTGAAACCTTCAGAACTGCAATCCGACAAGCTGTGCAGGTAAAACCTGTTTAAAGAAACCATCTCCAAATACTAGTTTAAAGAACCAATCTCCAAATATTAGTTTATAGGAACCATTTCCAAATATTAGCTTAAAGGAACCATCTCCAAATATTAGCTTAAAAAACCCATCTCCAAATATTATTTTAAAGGAACCATCTCCAAATATTGGTTTAAAGAAACCATCTCCAAATATTTGTTTAAAGAAACCATCTACAAATATTGGTTTAAAGAAGCCATCTACAAATATTTGTTTAAAGAAACCATCTACAAATATTGGTTTAAAGAAGCCATCTACAAATATTTGTTTAAAGGAACCATCTACAATTGTTACTTTAAAGTAACCATCTCCAAATATTAGTTTAAAGAAACCATCTCCAAATATTAGTTTAAAGAGACTATCTGCAAATATCTGTTTAAAGGGACAATCTCCAAATGTTTGTTTAAAGGTACATTAACAAAATATAGACTTGAAAACAATCTACAAATAAATTTGTGACGAGACCATCTGCAAATATCAGTTTAAAGGAACATCTAAAAACCGGTTTAACAAGTCTATCTCCAAATCTATCTTCGGACGAAAAATCTCCCAATTAGATTAGATCCAGAGTATAGATCAAGAGTGTTAGCAGATGGGTTGGAGCAAGGTTATTTTTGAAGGTTAAATAAACTCTTATTGGGTGAAGATGAAATGATAACGTTGCTGGTGAAAGGGGAAAGGATCCTTGAAAGCTCTTAAATCCTTTCCCCCGTTCTCTAAAAACGTTGTTTCTTCGTCCACCGCCAATAATCAGTTTCGTCATATAAGGATTTTGAGTGTCCATTACTATGAAGACGACATTTCGCGTAAATTCTAGCGCGTCCATGGTATCTAACCTTAATGAACAACCTTTTTTTGGATTGAATTTGGATATCCCCAAAAACGCAAAATGAAAAATTTAAAAGATATTTTAAATTTAATTTATAAATATATTTTTAGGCTGAAGAGGAGGAGAATAGTTTAGCAGAAGGATCTCTGCGTGGATTCACCCCTAATCCATCTAATATAGAACTAAGGTGGGAGAATATACAATTCATTAATGACACTTAAACATTAATCTAATCTTAATACAGTCTTCAATCTAATAAATAGAACTAAGATGGGAGAATATATAATTCATTAATGACACTTAAACATTAATCTAATGTTAATACAGTCCTTCAACCTAATAAGTAGAACTAAGATGGGAGAATATACAATTAATAAATTACACTTAAACATTAATCTAATATTAATACAGTCTTCAACCTAATAAATAGAACTAAGGTGGGAGAATATATAATAAATAAATAACACTTAAACATTAATCTAATATTAACACAGTCCCTAAACCTAATAAGTAGAACTAAGGTGGGAGAATATACAATTCATTAATTACACTTAAACATTAATCTAATATCAATACAGTCCTTCAACCTAATAAGTAGAACTAAGATGGGAGAATATATAATTAATAAATTACACTTAAACATTAATCTGATATTAATACAGTCTTCAACCTAATAAATAGAACTAAGGTGGTAGAATATATAATTCATTAATGACACTTAAACATTAATCTAATATCTATAGTCATTCAACCTAATAAATAGAACTAAGGTGGGAGAAATAATTAATTAATTACACTTAAACATTAATCTAATCTTAGTACAGTCTTCAACCTAATAAATAGAACTAAGATGGGAGAATATATAATTAATAAATTACACTTAAACATTAATCTAATATTAATACAGTCCCTGAACCTGATAAAAACATGTTAGAAATTAATTTTAAAACTTAACACAAACTTTGATGAAAAGTCATGCATCTTCCTATTCTTATTATTTCTATTATATGATGTTTTTACTGGAGGGATATAATTTTTGAAAAATAATTTTCACCCCCTCTCTTCTTTTCAGGAATTTTATAAATGAAAATGAATTTATCTAGAGCTGCGAGTAGGCGGGCTGCTAGCAGTTCAAGAACTGAAAAGGACCAAACTAAAGAAAATGGAGTTCAGCAACAGGGGTGTACTTTCTTTAATTATTCTCAACTTAAAAATTGTGTAAACAAAATTAGAATTTTAATAATGTTGATAGTGAGAAGAATGGAAACTAATAAGAAATGACAATAATAATATTTATCAAGATTTTTTTTTAATCAAAAAGCATTCATAATACAAAAGTTGTGTCGGCACATACTGGCATAGAGAATAGAATATATAGAGAGGAATTAAAAGAATCTCTCGGTATGAATTTTTTCAGTCCCTTTCAGCCTGAAAGGGAGTTCAAAGTGTACAAATCATGTAAATGTTCACAAATTATATGCAGTAGAGTACATTAATACAGTATGTTCCCTAGACTATCCATTTCAATTTCGAATTTTTTAAACTGTTAATTAAACTTTATAATGAATTAGGTGAATAAAAACATCATTTGATTTATAGTTATAACGGAAAATCATCGTTTGTAAAGTGGAAGGCATAGAGTCTATGTGAAATGATCATTGGTCAATTATGAAACCAGCCTATTTCATAATTTGGTTTTCTTTTAATAATAATTTGAGATTTTCTATAAAATAATATTCCAGGGCCCAACAGGTTATATAGCATAAATATGTGAAGTACACCTGCAGTATGGAAACAGTACAACAAAATGGCCGTTTTACACTTTTTTCTAGTAAATTCCTCTCTATATATTCTATTCTCTATGCATACTGGTTATTCATCAAAGATGAAAGTCTGATCAATTACAGAATTAAGTCCTTAAAGATAACTAAGATAAAACAGGATGTTTTGTTAAAAATTAAGAAAAGTAAGCCTTTAGGGTCCCAGTGTACCTAGTGTACCCAGTGTACCCAGTGTACCCGGTGTACCCGGTACATCTGTCCCACTACCAACCGTAGTACCTAAAGAGAGAACTAAAAAGAAGGAAGAACTGAAGGAAGAGAAAGAAAAACCTCAACAGTCGTATTTAGGTAATTTTAGTTTTACCCCGTAGATAAAAGATAATATTTAATACATACATTATAGGACTTAACATCATGTGCAATACATGTAAATAAATTATTTGACTTTAGTAACTGTTTATGTATAATAATACTTGATATATACTCTAACTTCAGCACTAAACAATGGCTAAATACATATTTATAGTGCGTTGAAAGAAGGGCCTACAATGAAATTTGCATCTAGCATAATATAAAAGTAAGGCAAAATAAAAATAGAGATTTATCAATTAGTAAACATCAAAATCCTGTAATTCAAAGGAGGGTGTCGACAAGTTTTATGCTTTTTTCGACTTAGCTTAATCGCTTAATTGTTAGATAAAAATAAACCAATCTGTATATGAATAATCTGAAGAAGAAAAAAACGAATTGCAAAGAAACTTGTCTCTCATCCTGGAAAGGCAAAAATCCAGTTCATTTTCTTGTTAGTCTTACTTTCAAGTCTTAACCATCAGAAAACCAATCAATATTACGATTTAAAAGTTAACTTATAGCACTTTATTTAAAATCCCGTGGACAAACCCTTTAATTTATTCACCTGTAGAACCCTTTCTGCTTCTTGCTTGTATGTGCTTATCCTAATTTGCTAACTGTAAACACCTGCTTATCCCTTCTTTAAATACGACTTGGAATTGTTTATTAAATCCTTAATAAACAACTAATAAATAAATCTAATGTTTAAAAAATCAGTTTCAGCTATTAAACAAGATTGTTTCAGCGCTGACTGGGCTAGGAGGAGGGGACAAGAAACCAACGGAAAATATGGAAACCAACAAACAATCTCAAAATGGCGACGCCCATCAAGATACACTAAAACAAAATGGCGACAGTTCAAGTAAACCGAAAGAAATTAAACAGCCAACTGGCGCTAAAAAACAAGAAGGTTCTACTTTCTATTCATTCCTTAAAAGATAGGTTTAACAATTTAACTTAAACAAATTGAACTTTTAAAAAAATTGTATTTTATAAATACACGGGACAAAAGCGGGACAGGAAATACCCAGTCAGCACTAATGTATCCTCGGACAATACAATTTACAAACATTTAGCAAATTTATATATAATCCATATCTTCCATAAGTATGTAAACATTCATTCAAGGTGTTTAGTTCTTTAAGCATGATTAGACACATGTTAGAAAACTCCAATGTAAAAAATAAATCACGTGTATCTAAATTGAAAACAATTTATTTGTAAAAATCATATTTATACGTTTTGATAAATAAATCTCATTTTGTATTTGTAAATTGATAAAGTTTAAGTCTTAAGATAAAATATTAAGGCTGTGACAAGCCACGTTCAAGCCAATTGCGTCCATGACATATTATCTGATATACATTAGCTGGTCAGAAAATTAAACCGTCATGAATATAGTGTAAAAAATAAAGGGCTGAGACGTAGCTAGAAGTTTCTTTTAAAATAGATTCGCGAAACGTATTGGACATCCCTCGGACAAGGTAAACCCCTCCTTTTAACACTAGAATAAAATCATTATGGAACATTTTAAATTCTTATATCTTAAATATGGTTCTACCTTCTTAACTTTTGTTATTGTTTCTATTGCATTTATCTTTTAGAAGGATGTGTAAAGGATGAGAAGAATGAAAAGGAAAATAGATCGAATGAGTAGGATTGAAAGGATTAAAAGAATGTAAAGAATGAAAAGGATTAAAAGAATGGGAAGAATGAAAAGGATTAAAAGGATTAAAAGAATGGGAAGGATGAAAAGGATTAATAGATCGAATTAGTAGGATTAAAAGGATTAAAAGAATGGGAAGAATGAAAAGGATTAATAGATCGAATTAGTAGGATTAAAAGAACCAAAAAATTGGGAAGAATGAAAAGGATTAATAGATCGAATGAGTAGGATTAAAAGGATCAAAAGAATTGGAAGATGGAAAGTATTAATAGATCGAATGAGTAGGATTAAAAGGATCAAAAGAATGAGAAAGGTGAGAAGTTTGAGTACAGCCTGAGAAGGATGGGTACAGGTCACAGGATGAAAACTATGACAATTATGAGTACAGGATCCGATGAGACGGATGAAAATGATAAATACAGGAGATGGATGAGAAAGATGATCAAAGGATGAGAAGGATGAGTAGGATTTTTTCATTTATATATCTTAAAGTGTCGAACCCCTTGGATATTTTTAAACTGTGAATTCTGATCAAATAATCTAAGTTAAAAATATCAAAGGTTTAAACCATCAAGATGAAAAGAATATGGATTGCAAATTTGAGGTTGTGGCAATGCCTAAATTTTTATGCGCATTAATTCAATGTAAAAATTCTTTAAATGTGAACAAATACCTCTAAATAAAGTGGTTCTGAATATAAACAGGAAGAGATAATTTAGATCAAAGTACGAGAAAAAATTGGTTATTCTCGAGAAAAAAAATGAACTTTGTTAGTTTTTGTTAATCAAATCCCTACCTTGAAACTTGGCCAGCTTGCAGAACACACAATTGAAAGATTACGTAGTTTAATTGAGTCAGATGATCAGCCAAATTTAGATAGACTTTCTCAAACATTGTTTCTCCTTCATAGCGATAATTTGACAATTTGTCTGATTTACTTTCATAGTTTGGACGATTTTTTTCCTGCAAGTTTAGGTTATGATACAATCTTCAATTGTATCTACAGTCATATTTTCTGTTATTATGTTTATAGAAAAACTTTTTAATGTCAGCTTTATTTCAACATGCAATATTGTTCTGTCGACTTTTGTAACAAATCCAGCGCACTGCATACAGAGATTTATTGACTTGTATTTATATTAGAATACTCCACATATGTTTATGAATTTAGCTTTAGAACCCAAAGTTGCCTAGGTTTATCATAGTTATTTCCGCCGTTTACCCGCACTTGGTCGTAAATTACAATTTTAACTATGTTTTCCTGTAAAAGGGACCCAATTAACTTAGAATTTCAAAATCAGCTAAAAACCTATTTCTCCCGAGGTCCCCAATAAAAATGTGAGGCAAATCGGTCCAGGGAGTCATGAGTTATGATTGGACATACAAAAAAACACACATAGATTACAACTTGAAATACTATATATTTACAGTATTATACAGACAAATTACAACATATTAACACTGAAAAGTAAGATCTTTGTGATAAGGTATTATTCAATCTTTAGTTCACTTCAGTTCCATTAGCACTGAAGAATAGAATCCATTAAATTCAATTTAATGTTAAATTTATGCAAAATAATTTCGATTTATGTTATTTGCATTGAGAAATAATAATTTAAAACCATTATTGGGTATTGTGTAATTTTTCAATAGTCGATAATTATGTATTTGGTGAAAACATAAAATAAAATGTTTTTGTTTGATGGATTTCCTGGTAGGTTTCCAATCTAATGTCTCCATAAATTCATCCTCTGTATATCTGAACAGAGAATTTTAAAGGAACTCTCATCGTACTTAAAAGTGAACTATAAAAATGGGCATGACCGATTCACATCAGTACCTTAATAAATGCGGAAAACAGAGCAGTTTTTTGTCTAAAAAGTGTTAAATTCTCATAATTTCTCCATAGTTTCTAAAGAAAACAATTTACAATTTACAACAGTTTTCCAAAACAAAAACATGTATTAAAAGCATACTTGATGAGAAAAGTTTTTACGGGTATCGTTGAAAATCGGACATATCCCTCTTTCAATGGGTCAATTGAAATTGCGCTTACAGTCCCTCAGAGAAGGTTAAAATCAATGGAAGTAAAATTAAAACGTGTCCACTGCGTAAAACTGAAATTGAAAAACTAAAGACGACAATCAGTCCACACTGTAGCTTACTTGAGTACATGAGCAGCTTCTAGGTGCAGTTTTTGTCTCTTTAAAACATCAATTAACTCCATTTGTTTCTTGAATCCCTGAAAACAAAGAATCAAAATACAGGGTTAAAAGTAGGGTTTCCATTTTTCCGGAAAAAAATTTCCATTTTGGAAATGGAATGATCCGGAAATTTGTTGCGTAAACCGGAATTCCGGGATAATTCCGGTATAAATGTGTATAACTTTTTCTACCGTCCGGCATCCATCCATATATTGTTAGTATTACTAACTGGTGTTGTATTTACATATGTAAGACTTTAATGTAATTCTGGTACCAATTGTTCCGGAAACCGGAAATTTCCGGAACGATTTTCCGGAAAATTTCTGGAACTCTATTCCGGAACAACGATCCGGAAATTTCCGTTTTACGGAAAAAAAATCGTTCCGGAAATCGTTCCGGAATTCCGGTTTTCCGGAACCTTTCCTTAATGGAAATGGAAAAAATTTCCGGATCATTTCCATATGTAAACCGTAACCCGGAATTCCGGTGGAAACCCTAGTTAAAAGGAATTATTCTATAGTGCTGATGAAAATATATTGCAATTAACTCGATGCCTTTTGAACTATATAGGGCTATATAGGGCTATATAGGGCTATATAGGGCTACCCCGACAAATAAAAATCGAAACAGTGAAACGTTTTACTAAGTGAATAATCAAATCCATAAATAATTTTGCAATCCATAGTAAATTCCACTTAAAATACCGGGTTTATGTCTTCAGAAGGGCTTACTAATGTTTTAACATTAACTTTGTATTTTGTAATTTCACATGAGTGTTAGAATAAAGCTTGTAAACAAATGAACTCCATTTAATTTAGTACAAAAAGATCATAAGATCATATTCTAAATTACTTCGGACATAAAAATGTCGTCATCCAACTACGACTTTGGTCCACTTTATTATTTATTTACTTTCTCAAACCCTCCGATCCTTAATCAGTCCTTTTCACCACGACACGAAAAACTAGTAAGATATATTATTAACAATTCTATTACATTTATACATTGTCATTTATTTGTACTGTACCTGCGTTTTATTGCAGGTTTGAAATATATTTTTATTTTCGTGAATATTTGCAACTACAGTCTATCTACCCATTGATCAACCGACTTACAGTCAATCAAGTCTATCTATCTATTTATCAACCAACTTACAGTCCATCAAGTCTACATATCTATCTATCAACCGACTTACAGTCAATCAAGTCTACCTATCTATTTATCAACCGACTCACAGTCAATAAAGTCTACATATATATTTATCAACCGACTTACAGTCAATCAACCAATGTCGCCCTCCTATAGTTTTACAAGTGTGCACTGTATACTATACAGTCCTTTTTTCAAGTTTTAATAATAAAGGGGTCACATAATTACCAACATTTCTTCTAAAAGAATTTTATTTTTATTAATATGGTAGTATTTTTGAGTTTATAGGAGACATTTAGAAACCATTATTCCGAACAGAAACATCGGATGGAAACTATGTAGACCTTCCCTTTAAACATAATATTTTACCTGCAGCAATTCATTTCTTTGTTTTTCAAGGAATTTATTCTTAATTGTTAGATCCTCAACGGCCTTCCTTCCTCCTTCCTTCAAATATGATACTATTAAAAAAACCTTGATTCCTGGAATTAAAAGATCCCTCTAGGATTAAGTGAAAATGAAATTCTAGACTGTCAGATGGCTTCACAACATGAAAAAAATTGTACAAAGCTTTAAGAAATTTTTGCTTTACTTTCATATTACTCCAAACAAAAGATAAACATAAATGATCTTCAAAATGACATGATGGACCAAACCTCTGTAGAGTAAAAAAGTAGATGTTAGTTCCACATTTATTGAAAATATATTTCGGTCTGGGTTGACCCTCGTCAGTTCTAACGATATAATAACGATCAAAATCTATAAAAAAATAGAAATTTTTTTTGCTGGAAATCACAAGAAACAAGCAAAAAAATATAAATATATGATCTTTATAAATATAAATAAATGATGTTTAGGGTTTTTGATAGAATTTGCAAAATATTCTTCAGATAAAGTTATTCTTCATTCCTACACTTTACAGAGTTGATTACTCGCGTCACCATAAACTCGGACTTTTTAATCCTTTTATCTTTGTAACCTGAAATTTTAATATTTAAAACTATAAATGAGCTAGATTCAATGTTTGTGTGGCGAGTGATGAGCTCCTTCATATCACAATTAGTTCGCCAATAATCATTAATACTCATGTCTGGTCAGTAAACTGATCTTTTATGCTGATCTTTTTAATATTAATAAATGTTTTAAAGAAAAAAGTCTAAATTGGTTCACACAACCATTGGGCTGGTGTGTTCAAGGTTTTTAAGGTCCAAAACATAGTAAATGCATGTTTTTAACATATTTTTATATCCATGAAAAATAAAAAGAACCTTTGCTTCCTTCTTCTCCCTTTCTGCAGCTTGAAGTTCCCCTCTCAACCTATTGGAGTCCTCCAGAGCACGGTTCAACCTATGAAAAGAAAAGCATAAGGTTGGAAAATGAAAATAAATATACAATTTAATGGTTTAACAGTTTGATGGTTTAACAGATTGTCTAAAAGCAGTTTGAGCAATTTGATCAGTTTGAGTAGACCATAGATTACAATACAGATAGAACACTAGAGGTCGTCTTTTCAAGATTTATGCAGTTTTTCGTTCACAATAACCCTGAGGCAGAAGCTCAAAGTAGTTACGCACATGCTGCGTTGAATTACAACACAGAGAGAGAGTATGCGCGTAACTCCTCAGGCTTCTGCCTCAGGGTTATTGTGAACGAAAAATTCCTAAATCTTGAAATGACGTCAATTAGTGTTCTATCTGTGTTGTTATTAATCTATGGAGTATACATAATCATTGTTTAACTATTTGTGTCATTAGAGTTATGAAGGTTTGGATGGAACTTGTCTCTTTATCGAGGTTCAATATTTTTTATACTATTTGTGTTGAGAACCTTCAAGATACGGAAACATTTTAGTCCAGATATGCTGATGGTTTTGATTAGACGGGAATAAGTAGTTAAACTAGGTAAATAAAGTTGAACTACTTGTGTAGTATATATCTGGCGAAGGATTCACCTGACGTCAGAAGTTGTTTTCTTGCTCACATTCTTTTTAATTTCTTTCTTGGCTTCTTCTACTTCTTTCCTGTAGAAATAATACAACAATTAATATATTTTTGCAAGATCAGGGATCAGAGGCCGAATTTAATGAATTCAAAGTTAAAGTTTTCTGAGGATTTGAATCGGTAATAAAGAATTTGAACCGGTGATGTTTAGTTCTGCTAACTTATCAAATTTGGTCCCAAAGTTGATAAAAAGCGATAAGTATTTGAGCTAGGTGTAGGTACTGTCGGTTCAACCAGTTCTCTTGTGCTCCGATTCAAGCTGAAGAGAAGTGGTTTAATCTAATCTATATAGTTCAACTACTTCTCCTAATTATTAAACCTTGGTTCCAAAACATGAATTTGAAATTTCTTACACTGAAATTATTTACCTGAGAAGAATATTCTCATCTTCTGTAGTTCCAACTCTATGTCGTAGATCTACTATCTCCCCCCTAAATATGAAAAAGTCAACTACAATGATTGCAAATACGGAGCAAATGATTTGTAATAAATCTACCTGAGTTTCTCCAATTGGCTTGTCAGTCCTCGATTCTGTGATTCTGTTCGTCGTCTTTGCTCTTCAATATTCCTGTTATCCTGCATATACATATGTTTGAATATACAGTAATAACCAGAAAACTCTGGAATATGAAGACGATTTTGGCCTTAATTTATGACTTTAAATAGTACAATATGCATGGGATACGACAATTGTTCAGTGTAAACAGACCCATTTCACATTATTTGTGATTTAATAAGTGGCTAGTAAAACTATTTGCTTTGTAACAACATCAAATACAATTAAGCAGTGCTATAAAGTCGTCTTCCTATTTTAGAGTTTCTGGTTATCACTCCATATGTTTGTATATATATCAGAGCTAAAGTTTAGGAAAAGGAAAAGCGATAAGTTTATGTTCGGATATCTCTCTTCATTACACCTTCTCCAGGTTTTCTTTTGCTGCCGCTAATTCCGTGTATTCATCTCTAAATAAATATCATAACTTTATAAATAAATATTAGATAATATTTTGTAAATGTGTAGAAAAACAGATATGAATATTATTTTACTGCATTGTATATATCAAATTAACTCTGCAGAATAATAACAATAAGAAAAGAAAAGATGATTCTATCTTTGTTATACTTTATGTATGATTGGCTTGATAGATAATACAAACTGAATAACCTTTCAAAAGGTTTCGAATTTAATCTTGAACACTTGTATTTTATTGTAAAATAAGCTGATGTGCGCTTGAAAATTGTTTTCTAAGTCACCGGCCATTTCTATTTTATCTAAAAACTAAATAATTTTTTGTTTTTATTAATGAATTTAAAAAAAATAAAATCTTATTTTCTTCGGTAATTGATAACCTTCCCCGGGATCAAGAGAGGTAACAAAAAATTTAGTTATATTTACGTTTATAAGCTACATTGATGTAATGACGAAACAAATACATTTATAGAATATGAATGGATGAAAAGCCCCAACTATTTGTAATAAATTAAAATGTACATTGTTTAATCTTTTTAGCTTACCGCATACGATCCAATTGAGTTTCATACGATCTAAGTTTAAGATTTAAGATCTTTACTTGAGTCTGGTCAACCTAAACAAATAAAACAAATCTCAGAACGACAGGAAAAATTCTCAAATGTTTAAACACAGTGTTTATAAAACATAAAAGGATGTTTTGAAATCAAATTCATTATAGATACGATCCAAGAATTTGGTTTAAAATAAAAAATTAATACAAAACTGCATTTTCCACTTACAGGGTCTATACATTCCTCTAGGTTCATTTTAAAGTTTGAATCGAGTGAGATGGGAAACTTTTCTGTGGAATAGCGTTAATCTTGACAGCTTGAGCTTGATATCCAATGTGAGCACTTTTGAAGTTAAAAAGTATATCTACACCATGGACTATCGATGAGAAAGTCTGAAGAAAAAAAGTTAGAACTTTTGTATTGAAAATCTAGGGAGCAATCCTTTATCTCCATCTTATACCGATCTACGGATTCATTTCATTCCTTTTCGACATCTTACGATTGGTGGTTATACTCTGCAATAAATAAATTTGCTTGAGGGCCGGATAGAACGTTTATTCTCAAATATAAAAGGGCTCACGTTGGATATCGAGATAAAGCGTTAAAGATTAAGAATACTCCATACAAAATTCCCGACTCTTAAACGTTTGTTACCTTACCAATCAGCTTTTCTTCTGGAAAGGTTTGGTGATCTAAAATATAAATAAATCATCATTTTAAAGTATCTATAACAATTTTGAAAAGAAAGAAAAATGTAGAGTATTTCATTCAAATTAAGCTAAACCACGTTTTTGTTTCGCTAATTAGATTTTAGGTGTCCAATTAAAATTCACCTAAAGATATTTTACTTGGAACTTCTCTAAGATCCCAACTTTCTTCTTTCTGGTTCTCCTAATTCAAAATACAAAAATGTTAAATCTTATATTAATTTTTGAACGGAGATAATCAATTAACGAATATATTTCATTTTTCGATCCGAGTAAAAATAAATAGTTTCTAAAATAAGCATTGTAAAATGCATCGCGATTTGCGATGCATGGAAATAGTTCATGAAAATATTATTTTTATACCTTTGTAAGGGTTTAATGAATTGAAAAATGTTATTGTGTTCAATTTTTTGTTTCGTTAGAAAATTCAAGCATTAAGAGGTTGCACGGAATTAACTTTCTCTTGTTCTTCTTGAATAGAAATCTGTTCTTGTTCAACCTATAGTTGTATTATACTAACTGATGTTTCTCTTGTTTCTCTTGGATATGCATCCTCCTCTTGTTCTACCTATGATTGTACTATACTACCAGTTGTTTCTCTTGTTTCTCTTGGATAGCATCCTCCTCTTGTTCAACCTTGGTTGTATTATACTACCAGTTGTTTCTCTTGTTTCTTGGATAGCATCCTCTTCTTGTTCTACCTATAGTTGTATTATACTACCTGATCTCTTGTTTCTCTTGGATAGCATCCTCCTCTTGTTCAACCTTGGTTGTATTATACTACCAGTTGTTTCTCTTGTTTCTCTTGGATAGCATCCTCTTCTTGTTCTACCTATAGTTGTATTATACTACCTGATGTTTTCCTTGTTTCTCTTGGAAAGCATCCTCTTCTTGTTTAACCTATGGCTGTATTATACTACCTGTTGTTTCTCTTGTTTCTCTTGGATAGCATCCTGCTCTTGCTCCAACTTGGTTGTACTATACTACCAGTTATTTCTCTTGGATAGCATCCTCCTCTTGTTCAACCTTGGTTGTATTTTACTACCTGTTGTTTCTCTTGGATAGCATCCTCCTCTTGCTCAACCTTGGTTGTATTTTACTACCAGTTGTTTCTCTTGGATAGCACCCTCCTCTTGTTCAACCTATAGTTGTATTATACTACCAGTTGTTTGTTTTGTTTCTCTTGGATAGCATCCTCCTCTTGTTCTACCTATAGTTGTATTATACTACCAGTTGTTTCTCTTGTTTCTCTTGGATAGCATCCTCCTCTTGTTCTACCTATAGTTGTATTATATTCTACCTATAGTTGTATTATACTACCAGTTGTTTCTCTTGTTTCTCTTGGATAGCATGCTCCTCTTGTTCTACCTATAGTTGTATTATACTACCTGTTGTTTCTCTTGTTTCTCTTGTTTCTCTTGGATAGCATCCTCCTCTTGTTCTACTTATAGTTGTATTATACTACCTATTGTTTCTCTTGTTTCTCTTGTTTCTCTTGGATAACATCCTCCTCTTGTTCTACCTATAGTTGTATTATACTACCAGTTGTTTCTCTTGGATAGCATCCTCCTCTTGTTCAACCTATGGTTGTATTATACTACCTGTTGTTTCTCTTGTATCTCTTGGATAGCATCCTCCTCTTGTTCTACCTATGGCTGTATTATACTACCTGTTGTTTCTCTTGTTTCCCTTGGATTAAAATCTCTTCTTTTTTAACCATGTTTTATCATATTACCTGGAGTTCCTCTTGTTCTTCTTGGATGGAAATCTCTTCTATTCTTGGCTCTAAGCGTTTATTATTCTAAATATATAAAAAGCATAAGCATAAAGCAAGTCCAAGACGATTTTTCGATGATGCTCTTCTTTAAATGTTTAACAATTACCTTTTTCTTTTTTCCTTTGTGATTTACTTCCTCTGTTCTTGGCGCCTCCTGTAATTTCAAAAATGAAAGATTATGAATATCTTAAAATATAGATATCTTAAAATATAGATATATCAAATATAGAAATCTTAAAATAAAGATATCTTAAAATAAAGATATCTTACAATAAAGATATCTTAAAATATAGATATCTTACAATATAGATATCTTAAAATATAGATATCTTACAATAAAGATATCTTAAAATATAGATATCTTTCAATATAAATATCTTAAAATATAGATATCTTACAATATAGATATCTTAAAATATAGATATCTTACAATATAGATATCTTACAATATAAATATCTTAAAATATAGATATCTTACAATATAGATATCTTAAAATAGGAATGCACTATAACACTGTTTTTATACATTAAAAGGCAAAACATTAATTATTTGTTTTACATTCTTTATCCTTTACCTTTTGAGTTAAAAAAGATTATTAAAAATATGTTAAAGCAATTTCGTTATTAACACTTTCGAGTAAATGAACAAAAGTGCTGTTCATACTTTTTTTGTGAATTGTTCGCTATACTGCAAAACTTCAGCGCCATCACCATGTTTGTTAAGAACGTTTAAAAGTTTGTTTATACAGACCGCTTGCAAAATCCAAAAAATGACGAAGCTTTAATAGACGACTGCAACACAGTGTACAAAATTGCCGTTAAAATTTAGCTTTTGTGTGCACAGTGATCGTTGATCTTAAAGGGAGTGTTCAAGAAAAATGAAAGGGGGTATAGGCTTAATGCGATAAAAAAAGCGCTTTTGATCGCTACTAATCTTAATTCTATCTGTTGCGTCTATATGGAGAAAATTGTTAAAAACGTCTCATACGTTTATACAAATTGAGGAAGTTGGAACATACGACTTGGATCGTAAAAAAATCAAATTAATATCAAACATATATTTTAGATATTAGATCCTATAGTCATCGATTATTTTTCGACGCATTTGTATGTAGTTGATATTTCATAATATTTTTTATTTTGTGTTTTTTTTAATTAATATTTCGCTTACAACTTGTTTTCACGACTGGCGCATTCCCGGAAAATATGGAAAATGTCGTCTTCATTATTAAAATCCTCGAATCAGGAATGAATATTTTCAAAAGTCACTCTCGGATTATAGAAAGTAAAAAATATTATGAAATATTAACTATATACGAATGCGTCGAAAAATAATCGATGACTATAAGTTGTAATATCTGAATGCTTTGTTGGGAATTAAATTGGTTTTGTTTCTGAATTTGTAAGGAATCTACGTTCTTCGGTATGAGACGTTTTTAACAATTTTCTCATTATAGACGCAACAGATAGAAGAAAGATTAGTAGCGATCAAAAACGCTTTTTTATTGCATTAAGCCTATACCCCTTTCATTTTTCGCGAACACTCCCTTTACAGTTTGAACTAGATATCCAATGTGGGCACTTTTAAATACTTTATTCCCAGATTAACAACATAAAAGATCTGATTTCTTGTTGTATATATATTCTCATATGTCATTAAATGCATGAAAAAACTACGGCAATGCATAATGCTTGATTTTTAAGAGTGTTCAAGGAGTCATTGATTGTAAGTAACCAAATATCTAAGAACAGATAAAAAATCGTATTTATACCTGAGGTATTGGAGCCCAAACATACGTATTTCCTCCTGCTGATGGAGTGAAGGGGTCCGGAAGTGTGACCGGAAGTGGGGCCCAGATAAAATTGTCCTCCTCTTTATTCTCCGATCCTTGGATTTCTGCCTCCCTGGTTTTACTGGTTGGCCTTGAGAAAACATGAATTTACCGAAAATAAAAAAGTACAATTAGGATTTTCAGCGGAAGCAAACTTTTGCGCAAAAATACGCAAATTGGCAAATTTTTCTACATAAGAAATGCCCAAATTATAGAATTTGCAGCGGAGCAATCTACTATTTCTATTATTTGTTGTTATTATTATGTTTCATGCTTTAATTTCATTCTATAATTTTCCTTTTTAAAGTTAAATAGAGAAAAATAAGTCTCAAGTTCAACAAGCGTTAAACCCATACCATTAACAAAGCTTAGTATTTTTAAAATAAGACTTAAAAAAAATTTTCTCTTCTTTTTTCTTTTCGATTTTTTATCGCTAACTTGCTGACAGAACGTTTTCTCAGAATTAAATAAATTACCTTGAATTTCTTGGTTTAGAAAGACGACATTTTGTGGCTCCTTTCTTCTTTGGCTCAACACTAATACATGCAACAGTTTAAAAATGGATAATATAATATTTTATTACATTAATGTAAAATGCTTCTCAATAAAACTAATTTCAAGTAAAACTTGTGGTAACTTAAACCTCGCATGTTTAGAGTCCAGTTCAGCATTCAACTTTAATAATTCCTTTTCTCGAGTCAGCAGTTCATCCATTTTTAGTCTTAAAAACTGTAGATCATAATAACACAAAAAAAATAATAATTGACTTTTAAAAAAACTTCAGAGGGACAGACGTTCTTTACAGATTTTTTATTTACAATTTTTAATCATATTCCTAAGATATTGGATATTCTAATCATATTCCTAAGATATTGGATATTATAATCATATTCCTAAGATATTGAATATTTTAATCATATTCCTAAGATATTGAATATTTTAATCATATTCCAAAGATATTGAATATTTTAATCATATTCCAAATATTTTTAAATTTTTTTTGCACAGAGTTTCCCTCGAAGGATAAGACTATAATGACAACATCTTTAAATTTGACTGTATGACGGGTAAGTTTGGTCTTCTAAACTAATGTTCGCAATGAATTTGAATATACAGGATGTCCCACGAAATGTGACAGTTGGTGAATAATTTAAAATGTCTTCTTCCATAATTTGATAAGCTGTTTGATACTAAAGAGACTAACAACATTTTTTATGTGACATGTTTTAGTATAATAAAATTGATATAACAGTAATATATATATGAGTTAACCATGTTTTAAAAGAAATAAACCGCAAAAAGTCTTTAATATCTATAAATACAGTATGTGGAAGAAGACATTCAAAACAATTCATCAACTGTAATGTTTTGTGGGACAAACTGTTTATCCAGAAAGTTAGAGATACAGTAATCGCAAGAACAGTGGGAATTAAAGAAAAGTCAAAAAATTAATTTTTAAGTGTATTTTCTGTTGTCATATTATTAAAAATATTTGTAATAATAGCTTAAAAAATGAATAAAAGAATCCTTATAGAATATAGATTAAACGCAATTGTTGATTTTCTCTAAAATTTCTAAAAAATTTCTTTTGGTATAAAAAAGTTGTTTATTTATTTCACAGGTCAGTGAGGATCATTGAGTATTATGTATAAGATGTTCAGTTAATATAAAAGTCTGCTATATACTGAAGTAAAATTTAGAATATTGACTAAACATGTGAAGAGAGTGAAAGCGTTGTTTTCTGGATTTCTATATTTCCCCCCTCCCCCTCCCCTCACCCTTCCTTTCTACACCCTTGTTTATATTCCCCTTATCCCCCCTGATTATACACTGGGCCCGGGGGGGGGAGGCGGGGGTATCTTTTACCAAATACTTTGGATAACCAAAAGAAAGCTGTAATTTGAAGTTTTGAAGTTCTATAAAGATAAAAACAAACAATTGGTAAAATTATGTTTTAGCAGAGAGTATATTCAAAATCAATGCCTTTTGGGATGAACATTTCCCTCAGGAATATTTAGTGATTATAAGCTAAAATATTCTAGGAAATGGTTGCTAACTTCAAGGATGCATTTAAGATGATAATACATAAACCTGTACTTTCAAAAATGGCCTTTTGAGACTAAAGACATGTAGCAAAAGCGTGTAAACATGATATTCTGTAAACTTGCATTACGTTGTACGTTACAAATGATTTAATGTTTTAAACTTTCGCCACATTTATATATAGTTTATATTTTATAATATTTTATTTTTTTAGAAAACGTTTCCAACGGATTTCGAAAATTGTGAGTGGTCCGTAGCATTCTTAGATAGTTGCGCAAGCCGCAAGAGAGATAATCAAATAAATTAAAAAATATTATAAAGTATAAACTATATACAAATGTGGCGAAAGATAATCGATGACTATAGGTTGTAATATCTAAATGATTTGTCTAAAATTAAATTGATATTTTACGGTCTAAGTCGCAAGTTGCAGTTTTCTCAATTTGTATGGCCGCTAAGTTATTCGGTATAAGACGTCTTTAACAATTTTCTCCTTATAGACGCAACAGATAGAAGTAAGATTAGTAGCGATCAAAAGCGCTTTTTTATCGCACTAAGCCTATACCCCCTTTCATTTTTCGCAAACACTCCCTTTAAATATCTACCATAAACTTTAACTGTATACGATAAATATGTAACACGATGGTCATGTGATATCAATAACATCGTAGGAATTGAATTTCGTCAATTCCTGTTAACTTTGTAACCTAAGCTATTGAATTAACTTAGATGATTGAGACTTTGCATTTATCACAGAAACTCGAATTAGTCTGTGTTCTCGTTCAAAGATCGAGTGTTGATCTTTGCTAACTGTTTTAGCATTGATTCTAGCTAGTAGAGATATTGAAGTTTGCAGCATATTGGGTCCCTTCCGCTGCACAATTACGATTTAATACTAATTACTCTACCGGAGGGATGGTAATTAACACTCAGAACACTAATTACTCCATCGGAGAGATGGTAATTAATACTCAGGAAACTAATTACTTCATCCGAGGGATGGTAATTAACACAAAGGACACTGATAACTCCATCAGAGGGATGGTAATTAACACAAAGGACACTAATAACTCCATCAGAGGGATGGTAATTAACACAAAGGACACTAATTACTCCATCAGAAGGATGGTAATTAACACTCAGGACACTAAATACTCCATCGTAGGGATAGTAATTAACACTCAGGACACTAATTACTTCATCGGAGGGTTGGTAATTAACACTAAGGACACTAATTAATCCATCGGAGGGATGGTAATTAACATCCTGAGTGTTAATTACCATCCCTACATTAGTATTAAATCGCAATTGTGCATTCCCTCCGCTGAAAACAATTTCCCTCTGGTGGCCTCCGCTTCAGCAGCGAGGACAAAATATATGCTGCTGCAAACTTCAATCTCTCGAGCTAGTGTCTGATTGACATCGTTAGCTCATGAGATTGTGCTTAGAGCATTGAATCGAATTTGGCCTGAAGGCTTGTGATCTCGTCGTGACTTTGCCTTGATAACTGGCAATTGAATCGAAGAGTTAGTTCTATATTATTGGATGTGTGTGTTCCTGTGTTACATTTAGAGCCGGTCCTTGTTGAATATAGAGTCTCACATTTGTCCTATATTATTGGATGCTTGTATCCCTTTGTGGCATTTAGAGCCGGTTCTGGTTGAATATAGTGTCTGAGATTTGTCCTATGATATTGGATGCTTGTTTCCCTTTGTGGCATTCAGAGCCGGTCCTGGTTGAATATAGTGTCTGAGATTTGTCCTATGATATTGGATGCTTGTGTCCCTTTGTGGCATTTAGAGCCGGTCCTGGTTGAATATAGTGTCTGAGATTTGTCCTATGATATTGGATGCTTGTGTCCCTTTGTGGCATTTAGAGCCAGTCCTGTTTGAATATAGAGTCTGAGATTTGTCCTACAATATTGGACGCTTGTGTCCCTGTGTGGCATTTTGAGCCGGTCCTGTTTGATTGTGTTAACTGATAGACCTGGATAGATATGTCTCCAGTAAATTGTTATGGAGTAGGTATTTGCTACAGACATAAGTGACAATATATGTAAATTTTTAGAGTAGCAAATCCTATTTTCAAAAGTACTCTTAAGCCTATGTTTCATAAAGTAGTAATCTCTGTTTATCTGTCGGTTTAATTGTTTGGATGTCTGTTTCTTTGGATCATAACTCAAGAACCCCCAAACCGATTTGCCTCAAATTTAGTTTGAGGAACTCGGTAGAAAACGGGAATGCTCCAAACCGGTAGGTTGACTTTTACAGGAAAAAATCCAAGCAAAGCTGGGTTCCCAAGTTATTGTACTGTTTGTAATAAAATTGTGTTTAAGTGCGCATGAGTATTGAGAACACCCGGTTTATGCATTTAAAGAATGCGCGTTGCACACACAACCATTGTGTTAGTATCCAACATGAAAAACAGGTTTTCATTATTAACTGTTATTTTTAGCCTTCTTAATTTAAACCGTAGTATTAGGAGATTAATTTAGATATATTCTCAAAGCAACATAATATCTTTCTAATATGTTTGAAATATGCTTTTATATGTTTGAGACAAATATATGTATTTATTTTGATTTGATATTCTATACATATATGTATTTATAATATAATTACGAGTACTGCAGGGGGAAAACCTAATCTCGGGTTAACTTAAGATAGTCAATTCCAGGACCATAGGTTATCTGATAAAAGCTTGTTTTAAAAAGCAGCAATACAATTGAGCTAAAAAGAAGAATAAGTACTTTTAAAACAGTTTTATCTTATTTACATTTAAACTTATAAATTTTTCTCCTCCCCACCCTGCTAAATGATTTGTCTAAAATTAAATTGATATTTTACGGTCTAAGTCGCAAGTTGCAGTTTTCTCAATTTGTATGGCCGCTAAGTTATTCGGTATAAGACGTCTTTAACAATTTTCTCCTTATAGACGCAACAGATAGAAGTAAGATTATTTCTAGTTAATTCGTCTAAATTCTTCCTTATATTACATAACTCTCCCCTGCTGTGGTACTTTTGTTGAAACAACCATATAATGATGGGTCATAAACAGTCCGGTAAAATATTCACCAGCTGCATAAAGGAGCATATCAGAGAGCATCCAGTCGGCTACCTAATTTAGATATACAGTCACAGAGCAGAGATAATTTACACAGAGTGAAAATGAATCGAAAAAAGTATAAAGCCGCCATTTTTTGTACTGGACCGTACACTACACGTGTACTTCACACATTTGTACTGTAAAACCTGTGGGCCCTGGAAAGATAAACCATTTAGCATATATCATTTTACGAATGCGACTTTTACGTTTTAATGTTTGATAAAAAAAAAATCAATTTAATTCACCGAATACATATTTTAAAATCAATTTGACTACTTTTAAAAAGAAGAACTTGTAAACGATATGTCCAGGAAGCAAACTGTACTGTTTTGATGTACTGCTTATAATTAATTACCGCCATATTTATAGATTGCATACATGTACCTATTAAGCCCTAATTTTACATTACAAAATTCAATTTCTATTCTTACCTTAACCAATTTTTCAATCAATGTTAAGATAAAATGTTTAATTCATAATTCAAAATTTGATTAAAATCTATGGAAATTAGTTTCAGATTTTATATTTAAAAAGTTCAAATTTTGTGTACTCTTTAAGCTGTCAGGTTAGACGGTTAGGCTTGGCAGACGGAATGATCCTTTTTTTTAAACATTTAAGTTGTTTGGCTTTGAAGTGACAAAAATCTAAGATGTTCTGCATGTTCTTAACCTGTTTATTTTTATTTTTGTTAACAAATGGTTGATTTCCATGCTTTTTCAGAGTAAGAATTTGGCAATTTTGTAGAGAAAATATTTTTGTAATTTATTAGCTTTTGTAGATTAGTGGAAAGATAAGTAGCAGGTGAACTAGATTAGACTGGTTAAACTACAGTGAAACCCTTAATAACGAATACATCGGAAGAATTTATGGAATGTCGTCTTGACAATTTTTCAATGAGTTTTATACTATATTTCGTAAATTTCAGTATTTGCGAAAATAAATAAATAGCTATGAATATGCAGGAACAGTTTTAAATTGTTCCATATAATCATTTAATTAAAAAACTAAATATCTTCAACAATCCATTATCAGAAAGTGAAGAATACGACATTTGATGAATTCTTTCGAAGCATTCGTTATTAAGGGTTTCACTGTACATGGTTACTCAGAAAAGGATTAGACTTCAGAGACTGCTGCACAAAATGTATTCAGTCTTTTTTTTGTCGCTCATATCCCTAAAACTGTAAACTTGTGTCTTTTTTATCAAATCTTCTAATACAACATTTGATGTTGTCTTTTATAAAATCTTTGCTTAATTGGATAACCCAAGTATGTAACTTGACAAATATTCTTAACTCTAAATGGTTTTCAAGCTAGGGAAACGTAGGGCTGGGCAAAGTTCAGTGAAAGAAACGGTTTTCGAAAATTAACGGCAGAGTCTGTTAACGAACGGAAAAAAACGTAAATTTTTAAATTGTTGAATAAACAGATTAGCTGTTTTAAAAAAGAATTAACGGTCGAAAAAGAAACGGATTTTTTCAAAACGATGAATTTCGTTTTTTTCTGCTTGAAACAAGTAAAAAAAAATTGTTTTTATGTTTTTAAATGTTATCTTCTGCCAGCACTGTTTAACCCATCCTCCCCCCCCCCCCATTCCCCTCTACTAGCTTTAATGCAAGAATAATAGAGGGCGTTTCCTGAACCTCTTTCTCATGATAATTTTATTTTTTACATCTTTTATTCTAAACCATTTACTCAATTTACAACTCATTGAATCCAATAGTTCAATAGAGGGTTCAGTTTTGTTAAAAAAAATATAAATCAATATATGTTGTATAACTTTCCCATATTGTATATTGTAAATGGATACTTGATTGACTTATTAAAGGGATTGTAAATGTAATTTCAAATCCTTTATTTAGTTTAGAGCAAAGCTATAATGCAAGGAAAGTTAATTGCAGTTGCGTATACTCTGCGTACATATTGAAACCAGAGTCTAAAACTAAAGAACGAAAAGTTTTGACTTAAATTTTAAGTTCATGGTTAAATGCCACTTCTGACTTAATTTAAACCTGAACTTTAACCGTGAGGTTAAATATTTAACCCTGTGGTTAAATATTTTACTCGCTGAAATCGACGAGTTAAAATTTAAACACAGGTTTAAAATCTTGAAATCCTGCATTTTCCCTATTTGTCTATTATTCAATCATCATTCAGCTGAGAAAGTGGCATTCAACTTTACGGTATATTTAAAAGTGAAAACCTTGTTAAAGAAATTTCACGTTTTAGATAAATTAATTTTTGGGTGTAAACCCAAAAAACGGTTGTATGTTTTGTTTTCGGTTACGTAAGAACAGCTGATTAGCGATGGTTATGAAATTTTCTCCGTAAATCCTTTTCTCTGATTGGTTCAGATTTTTCCCGGGAAATTCAAATTTAAAATTGAGAAAGTTTAATATTTAAGTAGCTATTCATTATTTTACAGAACTTTTAACGTCGAACTTAAAATTCGCGCATTCTTTAGTTTTAGACTCAGTTCTCTCTGGGTGGAATTTGTAAACGAGAATGGATCAGTGTTCTTTTGTTATCCAAGACGGTTAAAAGCATTACATTTTTATAGATTTGACAATTCAGATAATAGTTTCCTATGACAAAAATATTTCATTGATTTTTTATGGGAAAGATGGATCCCATGTCAGGATTCGACATCCGTCTTGTGTTTACATTACCGCCCAGAGACAGTACACTGCAGTACAAAAGATGCATACACATTTTTGAAATAACTTTCCTTGCTTTATAACCTTGGTCTAGAGTCTGTTTTTCCAACTTAAAAATTGAGTGACTATGCATATGCAGTGATTGTTAAAATCTTGTTTGCATTCTGTTTTATTTTTTAAATTTTTTAAATATTATTTACTGTTTTATTTTTAAATTTTTTCTTAAATATTATTTACTGTTGTTTTATTTTTAAATTTTTTCTTAAATATTATGTACTGTTTTATTTTCATAAATACTTTCCCAGACTATATCTAGTTTAATGTTCATTAATACTTTACCAGACTATATCTGGTTTAATGTTCATAAATACTTTCCCAGACTATATCTGGTTTGATGTTCATAAATACTTTACCAGACTATATCTGGTTTAATGTTCATTAATACTTTCCCAGACTATATCTGGTTTAATGTTCATTAATACTTTACCAGACTATATCTGGTTTAATGTTCATTAATACTTTACCAGACTATATCTGGTTTAATGTTCATTAATACTTTCCCAGACTATATCTGGTTTAATGTTCATTAATACTTTACCAGACTATATCTGGTTTAATGTTCATTAATACTTTCCCAGACTATATCTGGTTTAATGTTCATTAATACTTTACCAGACTATATCTGGTTTAATGTTCATTAATACTTTCCCAGACTATATCTGGTTTAATGTTCATTAATACTTTACCAGACTATATCTGGTTTAATGTTCATTAATACTTTCCCAGACTATATCTGGTTTAATGTTCATTAATACTTTACCAGACTATATCTGGTTTAATGTTCATTAATACTTTCCCAGACTATATACATTTCATTGTTCATAAATACTTTCCCAGACTATATACATTTCATTGTTCATAAATACTTTCCCAGACTATATACATTTCATTGTTCATAAATACATTCCCAGACTTTATTTTGTTCAATCTTTATAAATAATTTCCCGGATTGTAGTTTGTTCAGCATTTATAAATACTATAAGGTTAATAGATAGTTTCCAAGTCTGTGTAAAGTTCAATGTTTAAAAATACTTTCCCAGACTGTATAGTACTGTCGTAAACTCTGCCAGACTTGGTTCTGTTTTGTATTCTCCTAGACTTTAAATTGAACTAGTTGGGTTTCCTGGTTCAAAGCAGTAGCTTACAATGGTCAGTCATATGGGTTTACAGGTTAATACTTCTATCTATCTATCCATCTATCCAGTTATCTCTTTAAAATCTACATCTTTCTATCCATTTAATTCAATAATTATCTATCCTAATAATCTATCATTCTATCCATTTAATTCAATAATAATCTATCCTTCTTTCCATTTAATATAATAATAATCTATCCTTCTATCCATTTAATTCAATAATAATTTATCCTTCTATCCATTTAATTTAATAAAAATATATCCTTCTATCCATTTAATTCAATAATAATTTATCCTTCTATCCATTTTATTTAATAACAATCTATCCTTCTATCCATTTAATTCAATAATAATTTATCCTTCTATCCATTTTATTTGATAACAATCTATCCTTCTATCCATTTAATTCAATATTATATTATCTATTTATTTGTGTTACTAAAGTAAACTTAAACGATTTACGATTAGGAATCTTGGATATTATATTTATAAAATATATTAACAGATTTGTTTACCTAAATCTCTATCATTTATATCCATTTAATTATCTCTTCGATGATTTCTCTGATTTGTGTTGATTGATATTCTCGATGTTCTTGATCAAAAGTTCTGACGTTTTGGGTTTTAAAGATATCGATTTGAAGACGATTTGAAGTGTAAATATTTATGTACTATAATTACAAATTATATAACATATTACATATAACATGATTTGAAGTGGAAATATTTATGTACTATAATTACAAATTATATAACATATGACATATAACATGATTTGAAGTGTAAATATTTATGCACTATAATTGCAAATTATATAACATATGGCATATAACATGATTTGAAGTGTAAATATTTATGCACTATAATTACAAATTATATAACATATGACATATAACATGATTTGAAGTGTAAATATTTATGTACTATAATTACAAATTATATAACATATGGCATATAACATGATTTGAAGTGTAAATATTTATGCACTATAATTACAAATTATATAACATATGGCATATAACATGATTTGAAGTGTAAATATTTATGCACTATAATTACAAATTATATAACATATGGCATATAACATCCAAATTTAAAGGTATTCACGATACAATTGGATTGATGCGGGACACCCTGAGATAACCAGAAATTCGGGAATAGGAAGACGACTTTTAGACTCAAGTTATGACTTTAAATAGTCTAGAAAACATGAGGAAAATAAATTTTGCAGTTTACACAGACTCATTTCACTTTAAAAAGTGATTTATTAACAACATCAAATGTACTTCACTATTGATTTAATATCTTCTTCATATTTTACAGTTTTTGTCAGTGTTTAGGAATAGGTAATGTGACGTTCACATTAAATTTATTTTACCCAAATTATTTTTATAGATTTGATACTTTAAAAAAAAAATATTTGTTTAGATAATAATACTGCTGTTGGCTGTTGCCGGTAGTAGATGTAGAGCTGTTGAGGAGGAAACAACAATACAACCTCCTTTACCTTTTAAAGTAAACTCATTTTTCTTTCCTCTTGTTATCCATCTCTTCTCTTGTTATCATTCTTTCTTTTTTATCAATCTTTCTCTTGTTATCAATCTCTTCTCTTGTTATTCATCTTTCTCTTGTTATCCATCTCTTCTCTTGTTATCCATCTCTTCTCTTGTTATCCTTCTTTCCGTTTGTTATTCATCTTTCTCTTGTTATCCATCTCTTCTTTTGTTATCCTTCTTTCTATTTGTTATTCATCTTTCTCTTGTTATCCATCTCTTATCTTGTTATTCATCTTTCTCTTGTGATTCATCTCGTCTCTTGTTATTCTTCTTTCTCTTGTTATCCATCTTTCCGCTTGTTGTCCATCTTCCTCGTCTTATCCATCTTTCTCTTGTTATCCATCTTTCTCTTGTTATCAATCTCTCCTCTTGTTATCAATCTCTTCTCTTGTTATTATTCTTTCTCTTGTTATCCATCTTTCTCTTGTTATCAATCTTTCCTCTTGTTATCCTTCTCTTCTCTTGTTATCCTTCTTTCCATTTGTTATTAATCTTTCTCTTGTTATCCCTCTTTCCTCTTGTTATCCATCTTTCCATTTGTTATCCATATTTCTCTTGCTATCCATCTTTCCTCTAGCTATCCATCTTTTCTCAAGTTATCCATATTTCCTATTGTAATCCATGTCTCTGTTATCCATCTTTTTAATTAATGATATTTTATATTTCAGTACGCTTTTGCTGCATCCCGCACACCGAACGGTACACCCGACAGGTGAATTAGAAAGTCGTTTTCACTCAACTTAATCTTTAAATTACAATTGTAAATGGACATTTTTCTTTTTTTCTTTTGTCTCCTTGAAGGCAAAATCAATGAGAACTTTTATAATGACCACGTCCACATATTTGTTTTCTGAAAATTTGATGATTTCTGCAGTTTATTTTTGTCTAATTCTCAGGCAGAGGCCCAAGGAAGTTACGTGCGCATGCCGCGTTGAAAACTTGAATTACAAGACAGAGGGAGAGCCTGTTATAGCCGCAGCGTTCGGTCCCCTAGCCTGTCCTAGCCGTAGCGCTCGACCCAGAAAGTGTCTTAATCTAACCTAACCCTAAAATATTTATTAATCTCTCTCTTTCTTGTAATTCAACAGGGCAAGCGCACGTAACTTCCTTGGGCAACTGCCTAATTCTCAATATTTACCATTTTTGAAGGAGAAAGCAGATTGTAACATCATTATTTTGACGTCTTTTTAAACCTAATGCTTGTAGAATCATCATTAAACCTTAAAAGGCTTCGTATTTTTGTAAATAGCTAATTAAACACTTTTATTTTATTTTACTTCATTTTATTTTGTTTCTAGATACGTAGAACAGGAGGGAGATGCTACAGGTTTAAATTTTAAAAGAAAAAGTATTTATATGTACAATTTACCCAGAGGATATGGTTTGTTCACTGTGTGCCTCAGAATATATATACTATAGAATAACAGGTGGTAGCATTTGGTTTGGGAAGTGTTGGACTGTGGAGGTTATGCAGTACAATACATAAATGTCCAGATGTTCAGTAATTTTGGGGGGTATGTTTGATCCGTATTACAATTTAACACTGAACAATACCTCATGCTTGTTTATATTGAGAAATCATGTAACTGATCAAAACAAATCCCCCCATGAACAGTGTACTTCATGTACACAATAACATACCAATACATGTTTACAATGTCATACCAATACAGGTGCCACCTGTTATTCTATTGTATATATATTCTGAGCTGTGTGCACATTTTAAGATAAAAATAAATATTTTCCTGTTCCATCATTGTTAAATAGCTGTTTTTAAAAACAGTAAACTAAGTTTCAGAACTATCCTAATATGTCACAGTGAAATATGAACAAATCCTTTTTTTGACATTACAGTACAGTAAAGTACAGTCAAGTACAGTACAGTACAGTACAGTACAGTACAGTACAGTACATTACAGTACAGTACAGTGCAGTACAGTACAGTACAGTAAAGCACAGTACAGTACAGTACAGTACAGTACAGTACATTACAGTACAGTACAGTACAGTACAGTACAGTACAGTACATTACAGTACAGTACAGTACAGTACAGTACAGTACAGTACAGTACAGTACAGTACAGTACAGTACAGTACAGTACAGTACAATACAGTACTTTAAAGTACAGTACAGTAAAGTACAGTACAGTACAGTAAAGTACAGTACAGTACAGTACAGTAATTAATAATTTTAAAAATTACATAGTTTGGTATTTGTTAAGACTGAAATGAAAATGGTGTCTCGACAATAAAAAATAGTCCAACATATCCTTAAATAACCTCATTAAAAGATGTTTGAATAATTGTAATACAAATTTAACAATTAAAGGAGTAATCAGAGGTTCTTATGCCTATCTTGATCCGAACTACGAATGGCAAAAGGTAAACAATATGTTATTCATGACATTTATTTATTTAACCAATATTGTTTCTATATAGTATATACAATACATGCATATGAAGAATAATCCAGAATTATTGACAGATTTATTGTATCGTAATTCGTAGCTCCCAGTTTTTTCATGCTTTTTTAATCTTTTCAATATATATATTGTTTACACAGCTGTTTTTATTGGCTCATGGACTTTTAAATGATTTCAAGCGACTGTAGACTTGTATATCTTGGTGTAGGTTTCCTATGTAGCAGATGAGAATGGATTCCATGTTGATTCTGCTAATCTTCCTCAACCCAACCCTCTTAAACATCCAGAGGTACAATACCTTGTAGTCTTGTACTCATATACAATATTAATTACTTGTAATCTTGTACTCGTGTAAAATGTCTTGTAATCTTGTACTCAGCCACAATATTTTGTAATCTTGTACTCGTGTACAATATCTTTTAATCTTGTACTCAAGTACAATAACGTGTAATCTTGTACTTAGCCACAATATTTTGTAATCTTGTACTCGTGTACTATATCTTGTAATCTTGTACTCAAGTACAATAACGTGTAATCTTGTACTCAACATCAATATTTTGTAATCTTGTACATGCATACGTAGTACGTACTATACTTTTTTTCTTGTAAATGCAATTATTTTATTGTCCTTTCACAATTTTTCATTTACGGTTTAATTCCGAAAATCCCAATTTATACCTGTCCTATGCATATATGCACGATTCAATATGATGTTGAGCATTGCTTCTACTTTGTACTTGTATTAAATAAATAAACGGTTTAAAACAAGGAAATAAATAATTAAACATGTTTATATTACAGGTTAGTATAGTTAACTGCATAATTTGACAAATAAAAAGTTTACATTTTCAAGAAACCAATTGAATTAAAAAAAAACTGTTTCCATTTGCAGGTTTATAAGTTAGGGGTAAGTTATGAACATCCAAAATTCCCTGTTAACTTAACATGGATATTCCATTTATCCAGAATTCCATAAACCCATGGAATTATTGATATCATGCATTAACCAGCTTTGTATAGGATACTATTGCTGTTACAAAAGCTAAGACCAATCATGCTAGACTCTACCAAGAAATTGCTCTCAGGAACTCTCAGGTGCAAAAAAAATGTTTAAAATAGGTCTCATTCTTAGCAAGTATTTGACCATTAATCAATGATCAAACAATTAAGTATATATTTTCAGTTACATTTTATTAACAAACCACTAACATGGCCACTTCAGAATGAAAATATAATAAAAACTGTATAGTTTAAATTTTATAATTTTTTTGTTCTTTAGAATCGTTATTTGTTTTTAATGAATATTAAGGTTCCTTTTTCAATAATTTCTAATTATTCAGGTTCCTGTTCCAATAATTTATAAATATTCAGGTTCCTGATCCAATAATTTCTAATTATTTAGGTTCCTGTTCCAATAATTTATAAATATTCAGGTTCCTGATCAAATGATTTCTAATTATTCAGGTTCCTGTTCCAATAATTTCTACTCCCAATGTTGAGAGTGCAGCTGTTGCAGCTAAGCGATCAGAATTTCAGGAACAGTATGCTCAAATAGTGGCGGAACATGCAAGGTAAACCAAGGAACAGTATGATCAAATAGTGGTGGAACATGCAAGGTAAACCAAGGAACAGTATGCTCAAATAGTGGCAGAACATGCAAGGTAAACCAAGGAACAGTATGCTAAAATAGTGGCGGAACATGCAAGGTAAACCAAGGAACAGTATGCTCAAATAGTGGCAGAATATGCAAGGTAAACCAAGGAACAGTATGCTCAAATAGTGGCGGAATATGCAGGGATACCCACGTATCGTACAAAGACAATATGAGTCTTTAGAGAAGAATGTACTGAGATTTTTGATTCTTTATTTCGAACATAATTGGTTCCTTGTAGCTTTCAAATTTTTAAATACTTTGCAGGTTGAAGTATCTAGTAAACATACTAAGAACGTATTCAAACAAGAAATCTAATTTTACCTATAGATCGTCAGAAAAGAGATTAATGTCGTCTCCCTGCAAACATTTAGTCTCCGACAATTTACCCGCCAACTTCGCCATCGTCACATAAAGTCGGTAAAAATGTTTCCTGGGCTGCAATGTTGCTTGTTATGTGGGTGCCGGGTCTGTCCTAGTGAATGATTTTTGGACCTCCCCCTCCCCCACTACTATCAATTTAGTACAAGACGAAATTAGTAAATTAGTATTTATTTATTATTATTTAGGGTTAGGTTAGGTTAAGACACTTTCTGGGCCGAGCGCTGCGGCTAGGATAGGCTAGGGGACCGAGCGCTGCGGCCACGGGTTAATTATTTCCATGTCTAACATATAAGATCCATGTACAAAATTGATAGGAGGGGGGCCTGGGGGGTCCAAAAATCGTTCTCTAGGTTCTATAGGTGCTTCTGTAGCTAAGAATGTATATTTAATATCATACTTACTCGTCTTTGAATTATTAAGTTTAGCGGAACATCTAGAATATGTTTAGAATTGCTGCTGAGCATGCTAAACTAGCGGAACTAGCGGAACTAGCGGAACTAGAGGAAGTTGAACGCCTGGAGAAAGAGAGAACAAATAAACAATATTATTAATTTGTATTTGGACGCCTTATATATTTATTAATTTTAATTATTATTATTGAAATATTATTTATATTTAAGTAACCATTGTTTTTTTAAATGCAGACTTTTTTGAAATTGCAATTATTTACCTATTTGAAAATACTACCAAAGCATCCCTATTATTTGGAAGGAGCAACATCTAGGTCTATTTAACCACTTGAAGATATTCTTGGGGCCCTGAATGATCAAAACGCTTAACGAAAACTTATACTGTGTTTTTGCTTCATGAAGTTGGACGACTCATAAACGTAGTTTTTATTTTTGGTTGGACAGATTTACTAGACAATCAAACGATGCCTAAGCTTAAAAGCTCAAAGCTAATCATAAATAAGTGCATTGAATTAAACGAGGATCCTGTGTCATCTCCAAGAGCATCATATTTCATCTCCAAGAGGATCCTATATTATCTCCAAGCAGATCTTGTGGCATCTCCAAGAGGATCCTGTATCATCTCCCAAGAGGATCCTGTTTCATCTCCGAGAGGATCCTATATCATCTCCAAGCGGATCCTGTGTCATCTCCAAGAGAATCCTGTTTCATCTCCAAGTGGATCCTATATAATCTCCAAGAGGATCCTGTTTCATCTCCAAGTGGATCCTATATAATCTCCAAGAGGATCCTGTTTCATCTCCAAGTGAATCCTGTATCATCTCCAAGAGAATCCTATATCATCTCCAAAAGGATCCTGTGTTATCTCCAAGCGGATCCTGTGTCAACTCCAAGCGGATTCTGTGACATCTCCAAGAGGATCCTGTAACATCTCCAAGAGGATACTGTATCATCTTCAAGAGGATCAGGTGTAAACTCCAAGAGGATCCTGTATCATCTCCAGGAAGATTCTGTGTCGATCATCTCCAAGAGTATCCTATGTTAATTCCAAGAGAATCCTATGTCATCAAGAGAATCCTGTGTAAACTTCAAGGGGACCCTGTGTCATCTCCAAGAGGATCCTGTGTCATCTCCAAGAGAATCCTGTATCATCTCCAAGAGGATAGTATATCATCTCCAAGCAGATCCTGTGTCATCTCCATGAGGATCCTTTTTCATCTCCAAGAAGATCCTGTATCATCTCCAAGAGCATCGGGTGTAAACTCCAAGAGGATCCTGTGTTATCTCCAAGAAAATCCTGTGTCGATCATCTCCAAAAGGATCCTATTTTATCTCTAAGAGAATCCTGTGTTAACTTCATAAGGATCCTGTGTCATCTCCAAGCGTATCTTGTTTCATCTCCAAAAGGATCCTATGTTATCTTCAAGAGGATCCCATGTCATCAAGAGAATCCTGTGTAAACGTCATGAGGATCCTATGTCATCAAGAGAATCCTGAAGAAACTCCAAGAGGGTCCTGTGTCATCTCCAAGAGGATCCTGTTTCATCTCCAAGAGGATCTTGTTTCAACTCCAAGAGGATCTTGTTTCAACTCCAAGAGGATCCTGGTTCTTCTCCAAAAGGATTCTGTGTCATCTCTAAGAGGATCCTATGTTATCTCCAAGAGGATCCTGAATCATTCATATCCAAGAAAACGTACTTTAGCTTACAAAAGAGCTGTCTAATCTTGGGGATTTAAATTATGTTATGACATGTACTTCAATCGTGTAACAACATGAATTGTAAATTTAGATTTAAACTTATCATTAGTTTTCTATAATATTCTAATTTTTGCTTATCTAATTTATAATATAGTAAATTATAAAACTATTAGAATATTTAATAAATTATGAATGTACACTGACGACATCTATGTTGGATATTTTCAACTGTGCAGTTCTGAAAGGGATGGTTTTGGGTCCCGGATTAATATTTGAAAATTTCGTGGATTTTCAGATTTTTAGATATTCTTTGAATTTCTATAAGAAAGCGGAAATATTACTAAGAATGACATTAAACAATTTTTTTTTGTTTAGAACGTGTACAAACAAATACATCGATTGTAAGACTTTCATATTTTGCAAATATTGACAAAATAAGAAAAATATTTTGACAGTTTGTACACGTTTGATGATCAAATCAAAAATACAAATAAAGTCAAGAAATACGAATTTACAATATATTAAAAAATGGTTATTGCTTTAAAACACGAAAACGCGCAATCTATATTCTTTTTTCTTTGACCTACGCCACATGCAACCGCAAAAAAAGAAGTATTCAATAACTTTTTCTGTTAAAGTTATTTACTTCATTTTTCCAGTTATCAGAAACAAAAATGTTGATCGTGTTCACATCCTTTAATTATTGGATTTAAGTTTAGTTTAAAGGGGCAACCCTCGTAATTCTCAGTCAGCATCAGTTTAAAGAGGAGATTTTCCTATTCACATGGTACCCTTAAACCCTAAATCTAATCAAGTTTCTAAACTTCAAAATTTTTCCATTCTGACAGTTTTTCCATTATTTCTGAAGCAAGAAGTCATTTTGTAGAGAAACAACCAGTGAAAATAATAAGTTTTTATTAACAAAAACATGAATATCTTATTAATCTTGATCAAGTTTTGAGTTCTGTATCAACTCTATAATATTACAAAGACTGGGGGGGCGTCCCATGCCCCCCCCCCCAGCATTGCATGTTCAAAGTCCAATTTTCTTTTAAGACTCGAGGCTAATAATCTCTTCATTTTCTGCTCTCTCGATGATAGAATAAAATAATCTAATAAACTATATTTGAACAAAATATTACAAAATATTAATCCCTCGTTAGACAATCCTAAAATCAAGGGACAACTATTCAAATTCAATTTCCATTTCAGGAAGTTTGAACATTAAATGTTGTCGTCAATTGACCGTGTTTACCTAAGGTCGGAAATATGGAAGAACTATGATTGTGTTTGCTTAGATTTGTAAGGGAAAATCAAAAACTTAAATTTTAAGTTTTAACATTCATTTTGCCAAAATCTAAAGCAGGAGTATACATACATCATTTAATGCCTGATGAAAATGAAAATCCGAATGAGGGAAAATATAATATTTTTGATTCACAAATTTTCTCTGAATTTTTGTAATTTTCTGTCCCTATTTCTACTGGATTTTCTGTTAGTAAAATATTGCACATTAACCTTACTTAACTATGGGTTAGTAAATACAAAATACATAGGTTACAATAAACAACTTAATTTAACAAAGTAGAATGAAAATGGCTGCCAACAAGTATAAAAAAATACTTTTTGTCGAACAGCCAACTACTACTATAAAATTTGAGATTCCTGCCACAAGCGACTGATTTGGAGAAATTTAATTTTCCAATTCTTAAAAATAATCAAAGTCAAAAGTCCATTTATCATGGAGTATTGGAGTATTTTTCGATTCTTTTCAGTTTGTGTAAAGTTTGTCATATGTCTACAAAGTCATACATTAGAGATAAAAAATGCTGGTTTTATGAAGTTTAGGTGAAGAAAAATAAAACTTGTTGATAATCACAGCTTTGTTTAGAAGTTCAGTCTATATTAAAATCCAATTTTCCAGCAAACATGATATAAAAAAATATACGCTGGTAACTATAATAAATGTACAAATTGCAACTTATTCCACTCTGACAACTACAGTGTAATAAAAGGATTTTTAAAATCTTGAATTTTGTTTTTGTAAATGCCGAAAATCTGAAAATGCCTTAGGAAAATCGTTGAAATAGCTCTAAATGCCTTATACAATGCAAATAAGAAGTTTAAAAGGCTATTTATAACATTATAACCTTGAATATGAAATATTAATTTTGTTGAATTGAAATTTATCCAAATTTAAGACATGTGTTTCTCAATTTTTATTAAAAGCTGGATGAGAAAGTGTCCATCCTTGAATATATAATTATAATATCTATCACAGCAACAGCTAAATTCGGCGTCTTTAAACTGAGAACACATGGTTCAGAATTAAAGCAAAGTTTGAAATAGTTTAGCAAAGTTTTTACAATAATCACGCCTTTAATGAGTATTTAAAATAGATTCTGGATAAAATACTGTGTGCAAAGAGTCGCCATTTTTTCTTTAAAACTAAAATGCGCGAAAACCGGTTTGATCCCACGGTGGAAGCAGCGCGGGAGGCAGGTAGAGAAGCTAAAGCCCCTGTTGGGTAGTTGGCTCTGCACTACTACTGCTGCACTGAAGAAGCATGCTGGCAAAATTTGAATTCTTAAACTTAAAGTGACGTTTGTCGTAGAACTTCAAGAGAGCAGGGGAGAAAGGATGAAGATCCTGAAATAAAAACAATTTATTTATTTGGTACAATTTTATCTTCGCCGTACACAATTGCGCATTTTGTACGGAACTAACCATATCTAGTCTGAATACTTCTTGAAATACTTCTTGAAATTCAATCTCAGGCGCTATAGAAGTTAAGTTAAATTGAAGTAATGATGATTCTTCTTATAAATATATATAATTATAATATACCGTGTACCAACTTATACGTTGAGCAAATGTCGTCGTCGTATTCCACATTATTTGTGGCAAGTCTTTACCTTAAGATGGAGGTAATGAAGTTCAGGTTCAGGAGTTGTGTGTCCGCAGTCCTCGCAAACGTACATCTAACAATAAAAATATTTTAGCCTTATAAAAATAGGAAATGGAGGAACAGTTGACCCTGGACTAACCAGAGCTAGACGTGGACGTTTTATTTCTTTGAATTCAATGACGTAATGGTCTAAAAAACCAGAAACTTATTTTATTAAATTTACTGACTTACCTTTTTTACCTTCTTTTTTTTCTTTAAAACGTATGCGCCGACAAAAAGTATATAAAAGAGAAAAAAAAAATGTCTGTACTATTGCTGGGACAAGGACCAAACTGGATAAATCAGTGTAAATACTTTGCATTGTTGCCAGACTAAATATTTGCTGGAAATAATAGTGTTGGTAAACAACTAGCATAACTGTTAAAGGGTTAAATTTACAAATATATTCTTTACAATGTTTACTTTTCACCTTTCTTTATACAAAATCAGACTTGGATGACCACAAAATAAAAGAGAAAATATAAACTTTACAAGCACACTGTTTAAGTGTTAAAAACTGGAATTAACATTCGTTTGATAACGGTTTGATTCTATAGTTGTGTGCCATAAAATGTACTACCAATTGCTTGTCTATAAATTATTAACATGTGGTTATGGCCTCAGTGACGAGAAAATTGTGGACTTCTTTGAGAAAATTAAGAAACTGGAAATATTTAGTTTGTGAAAATTTGTCTTTTCTGTCTGGGATAACGGTTTTTAACTGATACCAAACACTTTTATATTTCAGGGACAACTTAAAATAACTTTAGGGATATTGGTAATGTTGTTTTTATCTATTAAATATATTTACCTTAGATCGTCTTTGCTTGTAATCATACTGATGTGCTACACCGTGCACCTTGAGACAGTGGGACTCCAGACTACACCGTTGAGTGAAACTTTTTTCACACAGATTACACTTGTACGGTCGCACTCCTGATATTATAATAAATCCCATACCTGTATGAGTTCTTGTGTGTCTCTTCAGATCAAAAGTATCGTTAAACCCCTTGCCACAGAAAGTACACAGATAGCGCTTGACGTCACTGTGGCACTTCATGTGTCGGTTTAAAAGACGTTGTAAGGTGAACGTTTTCTCACAAATCCTACAAGTAAATGTTTGAATAAATGTCATATTTATGGCCGGTTGTTGACAAACATGCGTCCATTTTAAAGATTTGCAATTTTATCAGCCGCGATATACAAAAATTATAATTAAAATATTTAACCTGCAAAGAAACTTAGAAGGATCGTCGGCCGGTCGGATGGCCGGCAGCTTCTCCTGCTCCTGCCGAACAGGTAAATCAACTGCCAGTGGGTTCTTTATGCCATGGCCGCCGTTAATAATCTCCAAAGGTGATTCCACCGGTATGCCAAACTAAAAAATGTTTACTTTAGGTTTATTTTGACAAATATACAACTTTCAAATATAAAAAGATAAAAATGTAAAATGATTTTCATTACAGACATAGATTGAAGTCGAATAAAAAATAAGAAAATACAGAATTCTTTAAACATTCTAATCGTATTTTGGCAGTAAAGCTTGGAAATAGATAGATATAAATATATACAACAGTCGGTTGATTTTATAGATACAAGGAAGGAGACTTTTTGTTAATAATGCTTTGATCCCTAACAAGGAATTATCAAATTACAAGTTTGTATGTAAACTGTTTATTGACAAATTCTCTTTGTTTACATATGTATGATGTTTCTGCTGTAATTGAAACCTTGGTAGAAATTAAAATCTAATTAGAAAGTCGTCTTGATCGTATTGATATATACAACTACAGTATTTAATCCAATATTATATAAGACGCTCGGTGTCTTAGTTTTTACTTTAAAGACCTGTTTTCCCAAACGAAAATAAATGGCAATGCAACATTGTTTAAGGAATTCTAATTTAATTTAATGTATTTTCTTCTCAGATTTAATCCAACATGTCTGATTGTTTGAGCAAGAATGTTGAATGGCTGCCCAGTGCCCTAGTTTTGTTCTGACGCTGCTATGAAAAAGATAAGGAATATATTGTGTAGAAAGGGTTTAAATATATTGTCTAATCTATCCAGGGTATCTAGGTTTCTACAGGCTACTAATAGTGTTTATAAACCCTCGTTATCTTATCCCAGAGTTTATTGATCGATTCTACTAAGTGGTTTCTGCAAGCACAGTTATCCAGGGGGGGGGGGGGGGTAGTACGGATTTAGTTTAAATAAAAGAAACCATTAGAATCTTTCTTGTGGATGTTTAAAGGTTATAAACATACATTATTATGTATTTTAAGAAAGGTACAAATATTGTTACATAATTAGCGAGGCCTGGGTGTCTTGAAAAAGATTCACATAAATGAAAATATTACGATGGGAGTAATAAACAATCGAAATGTTTGTCATTTAACCTTTAACTTCTAAGAATTGTATGTGTCTTGTCTTAAGAAAAAATGGCATTTTGCTCATTTACTGATCGATATAAACAAATATCTTATCCAAACATATCAAGCAAATAATGCGTCTAAGAAAGTAACAACATTTTTATACTATTTTGTTGCATTGCTAAGAATTATGTAATTAGTAACTGGTCTAACTATAAACTATGAAAAGCCCTGTACAATGGATGTTTTTACATCTAAAAAAGTTGACGGCATTTCTGTTAAAAAGTGAGAGTAAAGACGAAAATCATTCTTTTTATATTGGTTCACACTGTAACCTCAACAGAGATCCAAGGATGAAAATTGATTTCACACTAACTTTGTTAAATGCAAGTCATGTTGTATTTAAAGCTTAGCATCAAGTAAACTGGGAGACCAGGCAACAAAGCACTTGGCAGTACTTGAGAAGTAAAGGTAAAATTGAAATATTACAAAATCATCAACGTTTCAAAAATAAATAAGAAATAAAAGTTGGGGGTTGAAAAAAATAATAAAAAGGTTTTAAAGCATGTTTTATAGTTTTTTTTTTACATAAAAATTTTTCTAATATTCTAAATATTTTAAATAAATGAGCAAGCAGAAGTTGCTATACATTTGCTATTTTACTAAATTGACAAATATCACAGAACATTTATCCCGAAATGAACTGATTACTCGCTTCAAGCTCTAATGTTCTTCTACTTGTTTCTTTGTAACCTGATGCCATGCTATAAATATCAAAGATTTACACCATCAGGTTGCAAAGATATTAGGATTATAGTTTTTTTATGTTACTTAAAACATTCATGAACAGGAGAAGCTACTCACCCTTTGTTGTATAATCTGTATCCGCATCTGCAAAGATGGAATATTTGCAAGTTCCTCATCCTCGTCCGTACTTCCGGTTGATCTGCTTCTATCCAGTCCCATCCTGGTCGGGGACCCAGGGGTCCCAGGGGACAAAGACGGGGAGTACATGGAGTCCCTCGTCTCCCCTCCATCCTCCATCTTTATTATACCAAAGGAGGGCATTGAGTTCATAGTACTGGGGGTACTCGGTTCAACCTGCCAAATTAAAATTATGATTTTTGGAAGAACATTTTTTTAAAATTCTTCGACAAGTGTTTTCCTTACCTTAACCAGGTTTTGAAGAGCCATTGATGGAACAGGTTCGATCAAGGTTTTCAGGGTTGGAGCATTGATCGGGATAATCGTAGTTTCTCCTATACCCGGCACAGATATCTGTATACCTAGAGATTTCAGATCCAGGGGCGGGTAGTCTCCAGGTTTAGATATAAAGTTTGGTTTTGTTCCGCATATCTCCAGGGGGTTGATAAAACTAGACTCTCCAGTACTGCTTGAGGTTTGGATAAACTCTCCTGGAAATAACATTTTTGTCAACACACTCTCAAATATTTATTCGTCTAATCTAATTAGTTTCCAATCAAAATTCTTAGAATTTTTAGATTATTGTATTATCTACCTAAATCCTCGTATTTTTAAATTCTTGAAATATCTACCTAAATCCTCGTACAGGCTCTGGAAGGATTCCAGTCCAAGGTCCATGAAGGACCCGGAGTGATCTGGGACGGGGACAGAGGCAGCAAACTGTAGAAGATTGGTCGTCCCAGGGTCCAAACCTGAATTATTATTATTATTTTTATCATAGTTACCATTATTATTATAATCATCAGCATTAATGTTCTTATTATTATTATCATGGTTATCATTATTATTATAATCATAAGCATTAATGTTTTATCATTTTTATCATAGTTACCATTATTATTATAATCATCAGCATTAATGTTCTTATTATTATTATTATTATGTTTATTATTTTTATTGTTATAATCATCAGCATTATTGTTTTTATCATTATTATTAATGTTTAGGATTATCATTAGTATCTTTATTATTCTTGTTTTTACCTATATTTGAAATATCTGGTGGTTTATCTGTCTCCATGTTAACTGTAGCGTAAGGAAACTCTGTTTTTAGGTTCATGTTATCTAGCACCTAGATATATATATATATATATACAGATAGATAGATACATTGATAGATAGATAGATATATAGTTAGATCTATTGATGGATGGATTGAGTGCAATAATAGTTACAATTAACTTATTATGTGGAAAGGTCAAAAAAAATGCTTCATCAAAATAATGAATATAAATTATAAACGAAAAAATATGTTTTCTCGTTTTAAAGTCATTTTGTGCGCCTTTCATTGCAGGGTGTTTACAGTTTTTAAAATTTTGAAGAAATCTAAGTGATTTGTCTTTTCAGTGCAGATGTCCCGGACCTGTAGGGGGCTTAGATCAGCATTATCTGCCAACCATTGTTGTGTTGGACTATCAGGACATGCAAACTCATCCATATCATCCATATCATCTCTTTCCGTTGATCCGCCTTGGTTTCCACCCAATACACCCCCTCCGCCACCCACCCCTGCCAAACCTCCGCCGCTGGTAGATAAACCGGAGAAACCAGCTCCGCCAGATCCACCGGAGGAGTGTGAGATCGTGGAAGCAGAATGCGCCTCTTTACGATGCATTCTACGGCGGAACATTTCTTTTAACCACCGCCGTTCATCCTCCGCCTTCCGCCAGGACAGGACAGGTTGGATCCAGAAAACTTTGAATGCCTTCCTAATCTCCTGGTTCTTGTTTGTCCCGATGTTGTCCTGGTTATGTCGAGGGAGGAGAAGGTTGGGTACATCTTGAACCTCAGGTTCGAGATGATAAACCGCGGGAGGAAGATCGTCCATCTCTTGAGGTTTCTCTAAAAAGAGTAAATATTTTGAAATAAGTAATTTGATCATACATTATCACTCAACAATACAAAAAAATAAAGAAATACATATATTTCTCGCTTATTTCTCACGTTTCAAAGGAGAAGTGGGCAAAAAACTGCTCGATAGTTGCTTGAGAGCGTGAATATCTTGATTTGCAGTGATATACATACACAATACTAGTTAAACAAACACAGTTTGATCATAGTTTAGTATCCAAATGTTTGGGTAGTTTATATTATCGAATCTGATCACGCATCCAACTCTGTAATGTGCGATTTAGAATTTTAAAAGAAATTGAATATTCTTCAATTCTCTCTGTTTCTGTCGCTCAATTCATTTTATTTGAAATTAATTCTTGAAAAAGTATAATGCATGAAAATATGTTTAGTTTTTGCTATTAATGTTCAACGTTTATCCATCTATTTCTGTCCCTCTAAGTGTTCGAGGAGTGGGGATGAGAAAATTATAATTGTTGTTTGTGTGAAAACCATGCAGTGTAACATAAGCTAAATAAGATTTTCTGGTTTCTGCCACGTTTTCTTAGGTTTTCTCGACTCTGCAGAGTCTCTAGTCTGAGAGCGTTGAACTGCAGTGGTTTAGGCCTGAAACTGCCTGATACTGCCTGACTACAGAATATACTCAACTTGTGGATTCTTAAAGTTAGATTTAGAGGAAGTAAAGAACGATTGGGAGGAAAGCGAACCGAAAAAGACGATTGTTAAATAAAATGAATAACACAATTGTTAAAGAAAAAGTTAATGTTTACTTAAAAAGTAGAAAAAATAGCAAGATTAGTGTTGCTAATGTCTGATAATCTGAACCAATCTAATCGTAACCCTCAAGGGAATAAATGTTTTGCCCAATCACGGCAAATGATCAAATACGCAAATTCAAGTAATAAAAACTAAATGTGGGAAAACTAGCAGTGTTATGTATTTATTACGGTTTAGTAAGCATGTTAAATCATTAGAAAAATATAATTCAAAATGTCCGCCGGAAAAGGAAAGTTGAATATCATTGTGAATTACTTAATTATCAGGCTTCAACGCTGACCTAATTTTCCATTCCCCCTGTTGCCTGTATAGTATACATATATTCCCCCCCTTCTCGTTGATACCCTTCTAGATTAAGCTTTTCCGTCCCATCATTCAAACCAATCAATGCCATTCCCATAGTCAACCCCTCCCCCTTCCTGCATATGATTACCCCCCCCACCAACCTCCCCTTACCCTTATCCTAAAACTAATGAAAACTGAATCTTCTTCAGCTCTAAATTTCGCTTTCATTATTATTCTTAAAGTTATTTTTCGACATCCTATATTTTTAAACATAAAGAGGTTCATGTTTAAATTTTCCTAAATTTTAAAAAGTAAGTTTAATATTAGTGTTTGATTATGTAGAAAGGACTGTAGCTGAGTATGGACATAATTTCAATAATTTCATTTACACTTTACAAAGTGGCATGAAGGATTTAAAACGGAAACTATGTTAAAGGAAAACGTTTTAGTACACAATGAATACTCGAGGAAAATATATTTCTACAGAAATATTAAAACAAATGATTTCACATGCAGTTTCCGCCCGTGTATAGCTGCACCCTTCCTTTAGTCCTGCTGGTTGTCTATGGCAGGCATCGACTGCCTGAAGGCATCCAATCAAGCAGTAGTGAAAGCGAGGGCTGATGGTGGGTGTGGTGTGGTAATATGCTTGTATTAGGATTTGAATACAATGAAGTAATGGTTCAAATATGGGAAATAAAATGATTCTTCATATAACAATGTTTTAAGGTCACTAAATAGTATGAATTTATATAAAAATATTTTATTGAGCTGTATTTATATTTAAAATAAACATTAAAAATAACTTAAATTTTGTTTTAAATTCACCTTTTCTCCGGGCGTTAGGGTCGGAAGCAAGAAAATTTAGAATTTACGAAACAGTTCTAATTCTATCCGAGGGGTTTTCTTAATTTGAAGTGTTTATTTGATTTTTATTGCACTGCAAACCACAGTTAAATAAGTTAAATAACTTTAAGATCAAACATCACGCTTAACCCCCAAAAAAACAAATAAAGATCAAACATTACGCTTAACCCAAAAAAAAACAAATAAAGATCAAACATTACGCTTAACCACCCAAAAAAAATAAAGATCAAACATTACGCTTAACCCAACAAAAACAAATAAAGATCAAACATCACGCTTAACCCCCAAAAAAACAAATAAAGATCAAACATCACGCTTAACCCAACAAAAACAAATAAAAATCAAACATTACGCTTAACCCAGCAAAAACAAATAAAAATCAAACATAAAGCTTAACCCAACAAAAACAAATAAAGATCAAACATTACGCTTAACCCAACCAAAAACAAATAAAGATCAAACATCACGCTCAACCCCCCCAAAAAAATAAAGCTCAAACATTACGCTTAACCCAACAAAAACAAATAAAGATCAAACATCACGCTTAACCCAAAAAAAAACAAATAAAGATCAAACATCACGCTTAACCCAACCAAAAACAAAAAAAAATCAAACATTACTCTCTGCTGGGTTAAATAATGTACAGACCAAAATCACACACATCTGGTAAAAAATGTTTTAAAGAACGAAAATGCACACTCAACAATTCAGTAAAACGTCTGACATCTGACATGATTCATTTTACATCTTTCACATTCTCCGGTCAAACCAACAAAATACTTTTAAGCTTCTATCCGTGTACTACAGTGCAATAGGCATATAGAGCTTACATTAACACTGTTCTGCTTGCTTTTAAAAAAGTCATTAAAGCAAAAAACATTAATATTTTTATCTATATAAAACATAAAAATATAGAAGAACTTGGTTGGGGGGGG
>NW_019396442.1:26829-97630 GCF_000591075.1 Eurytemora carolleeae | reverse complement strand
CCCCAATACGTACATCAACGTACAAGTCCCATAAAATTCCATAAGCATGAAATCTCATTATATATATTTTTAATATTGCAAGCATGGCTAAATATCCACCATTAAAAAATAGTACAGGAAATGTTTGCTTCGTATTTTTATAATTATAGATCTTGGAAGAGCTGGCAAGGGAAGCATTAAAGGGATCCTAGAGAAAACTATAGAAGCAGGAAGAGGAAGTGAACATTAAGCACGGATCACATAATATGAGATTTGAAGTAAAATATCAAAACTATGAAAGTACTGGCCTGATATAAATAAGCAAAAATAAACCAAAAATGTGAAAAATCATTTTTTTAAAGAGAATGATAAAAGTGTTTAAAGAGAATGATAAAAGTGTCTGTATAAAGCATAAAATGCATAAACATAAATATATATGATAGATAGATATATAAATATATAGATATTTAGATAAATGGATGTAAAGATAGATAGATAGATATATAAATATATAGATATTTAGATATATGGATGTAAAGGTAAATAGATGGATATATAAATATATAGATATTTAGATATATGGATGTAAAGGTAAATAGATGGATATATAAATATATAGATATTTAGATATATGGATTTAAAGATAGATAGATAGATATACAGGATAAACCACAAACAATATTTGTCCTACAAGAAATAAGCTATATTTGTCCTACAAGAAATAAACTATATTTGTCCTACAAGAAATAAGCTATATTTGTCCTACAAGAAATAAGTTATATTTGTCCTACAAGAAATAAGCTATATTTGTCCTACATGAAATAAGCTATATTTGTCCTACAAGAAATAAGCTATATTTGTCCTACAAGAAATAAGCTATATTTGTCCTACAAGAAATAAGTTATATTTGTCCTACAAGAAATAAGCTATATTTGTCCTACATGAAATAAGCTATATTTGTCCTACAAGAAATAAGCTATATTTGTCCTACAAGAAATAAGCTATATTTGTCCTACAAGAAAGCCTGATTGCAAGAAAAAGGACTAATCAAAATCCGTACAATCGTCTCTGAAGTCTCATCCCTGTATATAAATATATATATATAGATAGCTAGATAGCAAGATAGATAGTACTGAAGGTTTGAGAACTGAAGGTAAAGATGACAATCAAATTCTAAAAGCCTGACTTTCTTCCCAGCATCCCACCATGCATTCTCCCTTCAAGTGCAATGCCCTGTAGCCGGGAATAAGTCGTGTTGTAAAAAAACAAAAACCAAGAAGGAAAGAATTACCTAGGATCTCAGGGAATAGTTTAGACAGGGGGGTTGGAGTAGTAGGGGCAGGAAGAGGGGAGGAAAAGGGGGAGTAAGTGAGAGGGGGAAGAGGGGAGGGAAAGGGGGAGTAAGTGAGGGAAGGAAGAGAAGGAAAAAAAGAAAAATACGGACAGCGAGGAGAGGGAAAAAGAAACAGAAGGAAGAGTAGAAATGGACAGGGAAGGAAAAGTAGAAGATTGAAGGGGAAGAAAAGGCAAGGGAGAAACTGGGAAAGAGAAGGAAGGGGATTGGAGAAAAAAGAATAGATGTGCTAAAGCCAGGGGGGAGGACGCTACTGGGAAAATAGAAAGAAGTAGAAAAAGAAGGAGACAGGAAAGATTAAAAAAGGAAAGAGACAGGAAAGAGCGCGGTGTGGGGGGGAGGGAGGGTGGAGGAAATATAGAGAAACACAGGAAATGCAATAAAACAATTTTGCAAAGAAGTTAAAAAAATACAGAAAAATGCAGGGAAAAATACTTCTTGAGAAGATGAAAGTATGAGAACATAAGTTTGGGAAATTGACAAGAGAGGGAAGAGAGGGGGCAACAAAAAGAAAATGCTAGAAAGTAAGTTCTTGTAGTGTAGAGGAAGAAGGAAGGCATGAAACTTCAAATAGTTGTAAGTTCATTGATCTGAGAATGACTTATCATTTATATTTTTTCCACCATCTGCCGTTCTATTACCTACTCTTTCCTCCTTAGTACATATTATACCTCTTCCATTCCCCTTATTAGATCAACACAAACTGACTATAATTATTTTTAATATAATGTAAACAAACGTATTTAAACAATTGATTTAATTTCTATATAGAAAGCTGATAACCTATACTCTCTGCCCATATTATGAATGTTGATATAAATTATATGTATATATAAATATTTCGGGGGCATTTTATCAGCTTAAATCTTAATTTTTTATAATTTTCTTCCCGGAATATCAGATGTTATATTATATCATGTTTTTCTAAAAATGTTAATTAAGCCAATACGAACCATTGCACTTGAATTATTTCGTCATTGAGTTTTAAAAAAGTACGAATTCTGAACTCAGTTAAACAATTTATACAGCGTGGCGCATACAAAGGGTGTATTTTCAGTAAATATGCAATTATATTAAATAATGATTTAATTGAATAATTTACGTAACAACAGGATATATGTCATTATACAGGATTTAACTTACAAACACAACCTCGCACAAACTACAGATTTAAGAAATGAAACAAAGCTGTCTCTATCTTTGCAACCTGATATCGTAGACATGTAATATTTCAATTAGTTGTTCTGCTGGATCAAAGTATTAACCATCGATGATATTACTTAGAAAAGAAACATATATATCTCTATTTATAACAAATGTTTACTGCATTACTGCAAGGATATAAAACAAAACTCCTCCCTGTAACTAAAGTTTTTATGAACAAAGATATTATAACAAATAATGAAGAGTCTGAGTGGGAATCCCAAAATATGCTGAATGAGGTCATTCACCCAATCAAGAAATACGTAATATAAAACTACGTTATCAAATTTAATACGGTGCAGAGAAAATAAACTACAGACTGTCTTAACGTTTTAAAATCAAACCCAAAATCAGATCTTTTGTTCTTGATATCGAGATCATACACTGATCTCCATCTTATGCAGACCTAATTAATTTGATTCCTCTCTGATAATCAGTTATGGTCACACCCTACAGAGATAACTTTAATTGAGGTATCAAGCATTAATCCAAGAATTTTAAAGTGCTCCCAATGGATATCGACATCAAGCATTAATAAAAATTAAAGATACCCTAAGCAGAAGTTCTGACTTCAGGGTCTAATATTACTGTATAGAATTGGAACGATTTAATAGCTATCTGTATAATAAACAACATCAAAGTAGCAAATATATCTTTATGTTTGTTTAATTACTATAAAATATCAATACTCAAGAATCTGATTTTTACATCTGAGTCTTTGGAGACGTATTTTTAGAAAACACTTGTACGTTTACTTAGAAAGTTACCAATTGCAAAGTAAAAGAAGAGAGATTAAGAATACCAGAAGAGAGCTAAATAATATAGTTGACATAATATACATATTGGTTAAAAATGGAACTTCAAAACGATACAACCAGGATAAATTTCAGTTCTTTAATAACAAGATTGTTTACCTAAAACTGGTTCTGGTAGAACACTCTCAACATCTACTGTACTATCACTGGGTAAATTAAATCCAAAATCACTTAATTGGAGTTGTTTACATTGTACTTCAAGGGAGGAGGTCGTCTTAAGGTTGTCCTCTGTTACCCTGGGGAATATGTTGAACCCCTTGAACTCCTCGAGGAGCTCCTCCTGCTGGTGGACCAGCTCCTGCTGGAGTAAGAATATGCGTGGCATGATGTGTGTGATGTTCCCCCTACGCGAGCTCCTCCATGATTGATCAAATCTTCAAGTTTCTCGCGTCGAAGTCTCCGGTGCCGGGCCCAGCTACAGTTCACCTGTATCCCGCAACACACAACATATGACATGGAGAGTAGGGAATAAGCTAAACTTTGTATTATTATGAAAAGGTATTAGATCGATTTTTAAGCAACAATAAATGTATTATTATTTTAGTTGTTAGCCGAATTCTATACAATTCGGAGGTAGAGTCAAGGAACTAAATAAATACTAATGTTTTGATTTTAAAAATCCAGGTTAATCTGGACTTTTCCTTTCTTACACTGCCTTCAGAAACCTTAGAGGTGAATGCACCCCTTGTCACGTCTTGCGCCATCTTCACAACAGAGAGAGAGAGAGTGTAACCATCCTGCAACCATATTTAAACAGTAACCATCCTGCATCCATATTTAGACAGTAATCATCCTGCAACCATATTTAAACAGTAACCATCCTCGAACCACATTTAGACAGTAACCATCCTGCATCCATATTTAAACAGTAATCATCCTGCATCCATATTTAGACAGTAACCATCCTGCAACCATATTTAGACAGTAACCATCCTGCAACCATATTTAAACAGTAATCATCCTGCATCCATATTTAGACAGTAACCATCCTGCAACCATATTTAAACAGTAACCATCCTGCATCCATATTTAGACAGTAATCATCCTGCAACCATATTTAAACAGTAACCATCCTGCATCCATATTTAGACAGTAATCATCCTGCAACCATGTTTAGACATTAACCATCCAGCAACCATGATTTAGACAGTAATCATCCTGCAACCATGTTTAGCCAGTAATCATCCTACAACCATATTTAGACAGTAGCCATCCTGCAACCATGTTTAGACATTAACCATCCTGCAACCATGCTTAGACAGTAACCATCCTGCAACCATGTTTAGACAGTAACAATCCTGCAACCATGTTTAGACCGTAACCATCCTACAACCATGTTTAGATAGTAACCATCCTGCATCCATGTTTAAACAGTAACAATCCTACAACCATGTTTAGACAGTAACCATCCTGAAACCATGTTTAGACAGTAACGATCCTACAACCATGTTTAGACTGTAACCATCCTGCAACCATATTTAGACAGTAACCATCTTGCAGCCATATTTAGAACAACTAACAAGTATATCATATATATTTATATTATATAATATACATATCATTATTTTATATTAATGTTTATATAATTTACTACTTTCGCCCACATTGACCAAATTTAGAGCGGTGCTGTGAAAATTTGTATTCTTGATTTATTCTGATTTTACAGAAAACCGGTATTTTTTAGTTCCTTTCAAATATATTGTCAAGTACTTGATAATCTATAATTTGGTTCCTTTAAACTTATTTAACTTCCTGTAATATTATTTATTTCATTTTTTAATATAATTTGCATTCGCATTTACTCTGTTTTCACAGATATTCTTAATTCCTTTTAATAGAATTCATGAAATAATATTATTTGAATCACCCTTTTTTTAATTTTTTAGACAAAAAGGCCAAATTTTGATGTAAAACTAAAGAAACATTTTTTATATAAGTAAGTAATTTAATTTGAACATGATTGTGTAGTCTAATACCATCAATGCATAATATATTTCTAGGTGGTAAAGTACATTGCGAGTAAACCATCGAAATAAGAAAAATTACTCACCAGGCCTAATAATGTGTTTTTAAGCAACGGCAAGAATATTTCAGGGCAAAATACATATTTCTATCCTGGATACATTTTTTTGGGTGCTTATAATTAAGAAAGTAAATAATCCCAAAAAACAGAATTTATGTTTCAAAAAAAAAATTGCATTTTTCTCCTGAAATGCAGTCTGCTGTGTTTTGAGTGGGTTATTATGTAAGTTCAACGCCCGGAAAAAAAGTATATTTAATTTTTTTCTCCAAAAATAATTTTATTTTCAAAAATATCAATTTGGTAGAGAAACTGACCTAAACTATTGTAATAGGGTAATTATTCAACCCTGTATAACAGGCCTAGGCCTACAGCGCTATGACAGATAGATAGATAAACTGATTAATTGATAGAATGAAAAATAGATTGATAGATAGAAAGAAAGATTGATAGATAGATATATTAATGTATTTTACTAAATTAAAATGAAAAACTATTAAAGATGAATTTTAACGTAAGTATTGTACAAACGAATATAGATAGTTACTAGTTTATTTTCTGTTCTGCACAAAAAAAAAATGTGTAAGTTCTTATATTATGGGACAGTAAAATAAATGGACATCCCAATTTTGGAGGAGTCATGGATCGGTAATTTTGGTAAGTTTTAAACTTGAAATTTGAATTCTTTTTCCTTTCCGAAGTATTCGTTTTTATAAAGTATTTATTTCACGATTTGAACTGTAACTTATAACTCTAGCAAGTTACTTTCCAACGGCCCTTTTCAATTCATTGTCCTGTAGAAAATACAGAAATCACTATATTTGTTAACCTGAACATACCTATATATGTTACGTTGTACATTGTCTGTAAATCCAAATGCGCTTATCATTAACAACGCAAAACTTGTAAAGCGATTAATCTAGCCTAGCTACGTCTGTAAAATGTAAATACGTCAAAACCTGTATTGTGATTAACTTATAATAGTTTAACGAGTTGTACCTGGACTGCTACGATTCTGATAGCAGTTTTAAGAGTACGGCATTTACTACAGACAAACTTTTCAAACCCATTAATAAGTGTCATAAACCATTTAAAAATAAACAAGCAATGGTTCCCTGAAAACATTAATGTAAGTCATATTTTTCCCTTGTCTCTGCAGTATAAATCCTCTAGTCATTTCTATAGAGAAACTGCAGTAGAAAATGATTGGGTCGAAAAACTAGAATATAATTAAATAGAAGATTAAAGAGTACTCTTACAAAATTAATAATTCAACTCTTAATAAAATTGAAGGGTTACTAAAACATATGTCGGAAGCTCGACAAATAAGACATTTTTTATCAATTTTTAGAAAGAAGAGATTGTGCTACATACTTGCTGGCAAGTTGCACCTTGATATAACAAAAATAAGATACCATTTAACAATATCTGTCCTATTTCATTTCAAATCTTAAACTAGATTTATTTTACTGCTATACACATATTAATATATCAAGTAAATTAAAAATATTTTTTTCCAGGAATTTTAAATACTGTGTAGATAATTGTTTAATGATATATTATTTAATTGCAATGAAAAAAGGTAACTTTTAAGTTTTTTAAGTGGAATTCTTTGTTTCATGTAACATCAAATTCAAGTTCAGGGGCGCCCTGCTCCCTGCAACCCCCCGCCTCATTCTACTCGGTGCCCCCCCCCCCCCTAAAAATAGACCCAGTAATGGACCTGAAAATTATAATTTCTGTTTGTTTGTATGTATGACTGATCATATTTTATGACAGATTACATTAATTCTTGAATAAGTAACCTTAATAAAATATTTACTTAGATTGGTTTGAAAGTTGTTTAGATATTCAGCCAAAGCTGAGTTCCCAAGCTAGTATTTAATTTGTACGGATATTTATTAAGAGCTGTACTTAAAGCATCATCATTTAAAATTATTAAATACATCTTAATCTCAAGGATGTATATTGAAAAATATGCAAAAATATATTTTACTGACAATTTTAATGAACTATTAGGGGGGGGGGATGACTGATTATTATTAACTATATTTTGATGAAGTTGTGCAAGCAGCACAAAAAAAATGTTGTACAGGGTGTCCCACGAAACATCACAGTTTGCGAATAGTTTTGAATGTCTTCTTCCATTTACTGTATTATATTTCAAAGACATTTCGCAGTTTAGTTCATTAAAAAAATCTTTTACTCAAATATGTTTTACTTTTATATCAAAAAATTGAGTTTTGCAACCAGTGGCCGAATTTAAAGAATTTGAGCGGCGGTTTAAATTTAAGCCGCGGCTTAAATATGGTTGGTTCCACTTAAAATTGTATCAAATGTTTCAAGATTTAAGCCGGTGCTTAATTTAAACCGGGTTTTGGCTGATTTAAACCGCAGCTCAAATTCTTTAAATTCCATCTCAGATGGTATAAACCGATAATATTTCCAACTTAGACTATTTGATCTAACAGAATTCATAGTTTGAAATATCAAAGGTTTACGACATTGTGTTGCTAAGATACAGGGAAGAAACAGTTAGCTTTTGTGGCAAAAACTCATTTCCTTTACTATTTTATTAATGCCATATTTTTCATTATTCTTTTTGGTACAGTGAAACCCTTAATAACGAATACATCGAAAGAATTCATCAAATTTCGTATTCTTCACTCTCTGATTATGGAATGTTGCAGATATCTAGTTTTTTAATTAAATGATTATAAGAAACTCTTTAAAACTGTTCTCGCATATTCATGGCTATTTATTTATTTTCGCAGATACTTAAATTTACGTAATATAAAACTCATTGAAAAATTGTCAAGGCGACATTTGATAAGTTCTTCCGATTTATTTGTTATTAAGGGTTTCACTGTATCAAAAAACAAATTATGGAAGAAGACATTTAAATCTATTTACCAACTCTCATGTTTCGTGGGACACCCTGTACGCTGTTTACGGTGTACTAGAACTATCGGGTAAAATGACATATTATAGTTAAAAAACTGTTGATTTCTAGCCGAACTTATATATGTAGAGGGAACGAGTCCTTCCTTCACCTTCCCATTTTCTGTACCCGTCCGGCGTCCCTGCCTTCCTTTTCCATACCCATTCTTCCTCTTTCCCTCCCTACCTTTACCCTTCTCTTACCTTCCTTTTGCATACCCATTAGCTTCCCTACCCTTCTCCATTACTATCCTTTCCTTTTTTCCCTCTGTTTTCCCTTTCCCTTCTCGTTTTCAAGGTCTTTAATTTCTTTACCAAGAATTTTATAAAACTTTGATAAATGCTCCCAGGATTTAAATATTTACAATATTACGTATTTGATAAATTGATACAGACAGAAGAAAAAATTCGGAGTATTTATTTATTTTTGATGATTCTTGATTTCATTTTCAAACATATCCCTATTTTGAAACAATTACCGGATTTCAGCACAAAAAAATATAATTTTTCCTTTGAAACCATTACCCATATCCAGTATATATCAAATTTCGAAATTGCTTGAATTGGAGAAAAATTAATTTTAAGTTTAGCTGATTTTCTTCCGTCCTGTGGTAAAGAATATAGTTGGAGTAATTTAATATAAAAAGAGAATTGAAATCGAGGACATGAACATGTTGCGCTTTCGGAACAAATCCTGGTTTTGAGACAATTACCGGATTTCAGCACATGACCCGTTTTTGGAACATATCCTGATTTTGAGATAATTACCGGAATTCATATCAATGTCTATTTTCAAGTATTTACGCACTTATGAAACAAAACAAGATTTTTTGATAAGGTAAAATAGAAACAAAATAGAAAATAAAAACAGAACAATTTGTTCTTTTATAATTTAAAAATCATTACAGCATTTAGAATTCAAAATATTGATATCATTTGTTCTTACAATATAGATTTAACTAGAAATGCGGGAAACTGTTTGTTTAAAATGCTTGAAAAGAAATCAGTGATATTTTCTATTTTAACAGATAAAATGTGGAAACTTAGATTCTAGAAATAATTCAGAAGTTAATTTAGTCTTCATAAGACAATTTTTATTTTCAGTGATTTATTTTGAAGTTTTTTGATGTAAATTATGAATTTTTTTTGAAATAGAGGTTTCGTTTTCAAGTATTTGAATTAGGTATAAATCATAGATAAAGATAGATTGCGCATAAGACGACATTTCTTTACTTATCAGATATAAATGTATAAAATATATTCCAAACTTATAGATTACCATAATTTGATAAGTTGTTTAATACCAAAGACAACAATAAAAATATTATATAGGAGTCATATTATAGTAAAATTAATTTCAAGGTAAAATATTTGAGCAAATGATTATTTAAACGAATACACTGCAAACAGCCTTTAATATCTAATACAGCGAATGGAAGACGACATTCAAAACTATTTACCAACTGTCATGTTTCGTGGGACACCCTGTAGGTTGGTTGTGAACTTTGGCTGTTCTTATTTATTTATCTACGGTATAGAGTGAGGTACATCTGTGTCTGATTAATGATGATTGATTGATGAATAAATGTTGATATGGACCATGAATATGTGTCACAGTGTGCCTATTAAGATGTATGAATAAAAGTGCTAAAACGGTGGAGTATATGAGTGGTAAAGAAGTCGAGTTTAAGTCGACTAAAAAGTCGAGAACAAGAAGACTTGAAAACGACTTTAAGTCGACTAAAAAACGTCCAGACAAAATCTACTTAAAAGTCAACTTGAACTTGACTGACAACTGAAACTCGACTTAATCTCGACTTACTTAACTCGAGTTTAAAAGTTGACTTAAACTCGATTTTGCCGACTTGAAAAAACTCGCACAAAAGTGGTAAAAAATCCTAGCTTAAAGTCGATTTCTCTGGAACGACTTAAAAATGTTTCAGCCTGGGAGCTTTTATTTAGCTTAATAAAAATAAATGACAACATTCCATAATCGTTACAGTTCAAAAGTTTAAAGATTATCTAAACTTTAGTGACAAAAATGTTTTCTAAGCTTCATCTTTTAGTCTCTAACTATCCAAAAATAGAACCATTGTTAAAAATTATTTATTCAAAAAATAAAGAAAGTTTTAATAAATACAATCATAGGTGGACGACGACATTTTATAACGCTGTTTATGCATATTTGAAAGGGAATTTTTCATGAATATTTTTATGTAAATATATGCACGTCAAAAATGTGGATTGAATAACCTTAATGAAACCAAAGTTGTTTTCAAGCACGAAACATTAAGGTTGGGAAAGGTTTAAAATGTCTTCTTCCATAATTTGCCAAGTTGTTTAATACCAAAGAGAATATTGAAAAATATTATATGGCAGTAATAATATAGTAAAAATGATTTCAAACTAATTGAAGATATATTTGAGTAAAAAAAATGTTTAACGAAATGAACTGCTAAAAGTCTTTAATATATAAAAAAGTAAGTGGAAGAAGACATTCAAAACATTCATGTATTGCACAGCAAGAAGTAGTTAAATAAATCGTAAAGTTAAACTACTTCTGTAGAAAACTGTTTACCAGTCCAAAACTAAAGAACGAAAAGTTTTGACTTAATTATTCATTATTTTACACAACTTTTAACCTCGAACTTAAAATTCGCGCATTCTTTAGTTTTAGACTCAGGTACAAATTACAAAATCCTTTGCGGTATTTTGATTCAGAGCAATAGAAGACGACAATAATTATACTTTTTGGGTATAATGGTAAAATAAGCTAAAGGTGATTAACGCAATTTTAAATCAATGTATGTGTAATGTATAATTAAAAAAACTACATTATCCTCATTTGCAAAGTACAAATAATAATGCTCTAAATTATTTAGATAATTAGATTTTAGATAGTTTTTTGAACGCAAAATCACGAAAAAATATGCCCCCTCTTATCTATATAATCTCTTAGAGGGGGATCCAATCAGGGAATAGGAATAAATAGAAAGGAAATGGCGCTGGTCTGGCATGAGAAAGCCAGTCGCACTGCTTTGCAGACCAGTACTTTAAACTATCACACACTCTTTTGGTACAGACACACACACATGACGTTTCCGCCCCTTGAATCCAATGTTTAAACTTGTCGGAAAGATGGAAAATTCTCATGTTTTTTGGTGAACCCCCTGTTCATAAATAGAATATTCAGAATTTCTGAAGGTTCCTCCACAACCATGTTATTATCCTCCACACCTTGAATATAATTATATAATGACAGTTTATAGAAAGTATTTACACACACGATATAACAAGGTTGAAAAATACAGGGTGATCTTAATGGATTTTTTTTTTTGGGGGGGGGGTTGCCCCTTTATATGTAATATGGCTTAATTTGTACCATCTTAAGTAATTGTTTAAAAGAAAATGAATAGGTTTATTTACTACAAGGTGTCCTAATTTTGTTTAACTTTAAGAATTTTTATTAGTTTAGATACAGGCGTATAGGCTTTACTACTTCTCCCATTGTTGACAAAACTGCATAGTATCATATTTGTTTCTATTATTTTTTGTTGTTTATTTCTAGCTTTTCTGCAGGCAAACTGAGTTAAATCCCGTCAATTACACCCTCTCAAAATTTAAAGAAAAGATGTATACTCTTTAGGGTTTAGAATTTGTACACTATCAGTACAGTTGTATTCTGTCGTCAGTGTCAATTCAGTTTTTGTGTCCGACAAAATTATCAATAATAGTGATAATTTTAGAATAAAGTGCTTTTCTTACAGTAAAATAAGTGCAATTTTATGTGTTCTTTAGTTTCTTTTTTTACACTTTTTTATTTAATCTTGGAAAACATGCCAACTGTTGTGAGAAAATTTCGTTTTCCTTGTTGTATTAGACACTTGTGACGTCGTGTATAATTGCTTCATTTCTCTGTTGCCACCTATTGTACTTGATAAACTATTTGGTTGGTTATGTATTTTATATACCGCCTTTTTGACTAACACATATTATCCCACGATTCCCCTAATAGCGGGATATTGAGTCACTGAACGTCCCTTGGGGCCATTAAGTAAAATAATGACCCACTCTGCAAAGTTTTCGTGAAAAAAAGTTACGCTCCGGAATCTGGATAGTGGATACTTTGTAACCAAAATTGGTCTGAGTGATCCTAAAGAAAGTAAAATTCCCTTGAATTATCTGTGAAATAATTGTAAATAATTATATAATTCTAGAATTAAACTATCTGAAAAAACTAAAATTTTATTTTATATTTCATATTAAGCATCTGTTTAATGTATCCGGGACATTTTCTTAAATCTCGCATCTCACATACATCACAAACCGCCCAATATTTCAACTGCATTGAATTCAGGCAGTTACCAGGCAGTTACAGGCAGTCGCTTGAGCAGTCAGGTTCAACACAGGCCTCAGGTAGGTTTCTGGCAGTCAAATTATACAGATAAGATACAGTGAGTCACAAAATATACCTATATCTCTTACACACTCCATAAAGCTTTTTTTACTTTTTTTAACATTACAAATAAAACTATGATTTTTATTTCTAAGATTTTAGTTCATTGTCGAAAAATACTGACAATCCACCACCAATTTAAATTAAATATAATGTAAACAATAAATATGTAACTTTCCTTATCTTTTCCTTTCCTTTTCCTTTTATTTCTATTTTTATATTTTTTTAGAATTGGGGGAAATATTCCCACAACCTCTACTTTTAGAGGTTTTTACATATTTTCTCCTGAAACACTTAATTTTGTATGTTTTTGCTTTATTTCATAAAGGGCTACATAAAAGTATACATGTCTAGGGCTACATAAAAGTATACATGTCTAGGGCTACATAAAAGTAAGCATGTCTAGGGCTACTTAAAAGTGGAGTAAAATCAAAGTCAAAGGCGTTGCAACACTTCAAAGTCGACTATTCTTTAAAATTGATTCAAGTATTCATGTTAGTCTGGATCTATGTGTACACTGTTAAAGGAATTGAGTCTTTGGAACAAAATAAAATATTTAAAACTCAATATCTTTAGATTTCGATGTTGTAAACCTTTGATATTTCAAATTAAGATTATTTGATCTAACAGAATTCATAGTTTGAAATATCTAAGGTCTGAAACATTTGGTTCCAAAGATATAGTAATTAGAAAATCAGAGTTTGTGGCAAAAACTCAATTCCTTTACCTAAATTTCACACACAGTACATGTAAATGCAATACATGAATTATGAAACAGTACAGGGTACAAGAATTCAAAGTTATGACAGAAAACTGTAATCTTTCAATAATTTTACAATTTCATAAACGATAATTAAAAAGTTGAGATTCAATCAATGTATTTTCACCTGAAAAATTGTTGCTTGGGTTTGAGTTGCTCTCCCACGCTCTTAAAATGCATTCTAATACAAAAATGCGAAATGGAGAGAATTCCTTAACATTGTATAAGTTATCTAAACCAGTTTTATATAGATAAAAATTTTAAATATTGTAAATAAACACTTTCCAATATGCATAAATAATATATTGTAAATGTAAAATTACAGCAGCTACATGTAAATCTGTGGTCTTTCCTATTGATAAAATGTTCTTTTTTGCTTTAACATGCCCTAATATCGCAAAGATAAGCCGAAAACATTGTAGCTTGCCATTTGCCAAAATTGACTCCCCTGTTAAAATACAACTCATTTGAAAAAAAAATGTTGTATATGTTTTCAGAAACACAATTTGTTTTTTTATTGTTTAAATAATTGTCCTTTTGTTAGAGAAGAAGGAGATATGACCATATAAGGAGAACTACTCGCTGGGATAAAATCATTTCAAATCGACTTTTTCACAAATATTTTAATCTAAAGGTTGGCGCCAGTCCCTTCAAAGCCCTTTTAGGTCTGTGATCAGGCCATGTATTGACCATTGAAATAGGGCACTTTTATTGTACATTTAAGGGAGGTTTCAATCAAGAGAAGGGGGGGGGGGACTGAATGCAGTTATATTGTTAATGCCAGTTCATGGTGCATCTACCATAATTTTGCAGTGGCACCTTTCTTACATACGCTACTTGTTTGCATAACCTTGACATTCGGAGCGCTTGGCGCCTATCCTGATTTGATGTATCTACTTTCTACCCAATCTATGGTTTTCACCAATTATTTGTTAGGTTGATCAAATCTAAACGTTGACAGGTTGCCACAATCTGTTGAATTCTGTTGCAATTGCCGGGTCACCCACAAAGGATAAGACTTCAAAGACGACTGTCCGGAATTTATTAATCTAACGTTCACATTTAAAAAGTTTTGGGTCGTCTTTTTATTTTTTGTGGGTAACCCTAAATATCTCTTTGTGGCACTTAAAGCACTGCAGTGGCCCCCCCTTCTCTGAGGTTAACATCCCTTCTGTGGCGCCTAAATCCCATTTGGATGGCGCCAAAGAATGCAGTGAATACTGACAGTACACAGAGATTATATAGGCTTAATATTGGCTTTAGTATACCTCAAGGCCGTTCTAGTCATGCTCTTGGGGTATCTATCTATATAATTATATATATAGAACCATCTATCTATCTATCTATATCTATTAGCGCAAACCTTGTTAATAATCTATCTATCCATACGTCAACTTGTATTTTTATCTTTATGCTCCTTTGATAGATCTCATAGGCTATATGTTGAGAGGGTAGGCTATATGTTGAGAGGGTAGGCTAGGGGTAGAGAGAGTAGGCTAGGGATTTTGAGGGTAGGCTAGGGGTAGAAAGGGTAAGCTATATGTTGAGAGGGTAGGCTAGGGGCAGAGAGGGTAGGCTAAGGATAGAGATGGTAGGCTAGTGGTAGAGAGGGTAGACTATGGGTAGAGAGAGTAGGCTAGGAATAAAGAGGGTAGGCTAGGGGCAGAGCGAGTACGCTAGGAATAAAGAGGGTAGTCTAGGGGCAGAGAGAGTAGGCTAGGAATAAAGAGGGTAGGCTAGGGGTAAAGAGAGTAGGCTAGGAATAAAAAGGGTAGGAGGCTAAGGGTAGAGATGGTAAGCTAGCGGTAGAGAGGGTAAGTTAGGGTATAGAGGGTAGGCTAAGGGTAGAGAAAGATGCATATAATGATGATGGAAGGTCGTACTGTTCATCTGCATAGGTCTGGAATGCGGATACAGGATAAAGGATGCAGTATATGGGATACAGGACACAGGATAAAGAACAAAGAACAAAGGGTACATGATACAGAATACAGAATACAGAATATAAAATCAGAGTTATGGCAAAGACTCAATTCCTTAGTGTCAGGATCAATGATGCAGTTTATTGGATACAGGACACAGGATAAATTAAGAACTATGGACACAGGGTACATGATACAGAATACAGAATACAGAATATAAAATATAGGTTACAGGATACACGAAGGAAATGAGTCTTTGCCACAACTCTGATTTTATAATCCCTATATCAGGTGTCAATCATGCGATTAGAAAATTTGAGTTTGTGACAAAGACTCAATTCCTTTATTGTTAAAGATGAAAATGTGCTAAATTTGGTTCTGCTGCACTTGTAACTTTAAAATGACCATTTCTGAAAAAGCCTGCGTGGCGAGGCCAGGCTATAAATATAAAGTCTGAAGATAGAACAAGATATAGACAAACCAAACTAGGCAAACCGTTAGGTTAAATACATATGTGGGCAACAATACGCATTCCAATCCCCCCCCCCCCATCACATCAATTCATACGCATCTTCTTATCCCCCCTTTCATCCCCCCCCCTCCCCCTACATCTTGAGGCAAAAAGGTCAAAAAAGGGCAGCATCAAGCGTCAGTCGTATTGCGTAGCTTTAAACATTACCACGTTAACGCACTAATGCGTAATGTAATTTACATATACTTATCTAACGTCCCGTTTGCCAAACGATGGACGCATATAGACAAAGTCTGTATAGATATTGAACCAGCACATTGTGAACTAGACAGAATGAAAGGTCGAATTTAAAAACACAACATTGCTGGTCTAACTTTGTGACCTCGTAGCTTCTCTAGTTTTAATTTGACGCATAATAATAAGCTGATAACTTTATCTGGTTTCATACCAGCAGTTCAAAACATTTTTCTTCATCTCAATATCTCTTCAATAAGAGAAATTATTATCGAAATTATTAAAGATTTCAATCTGACCTGCAATTATTAGTGAAACAACAAACATGATTTATCATTTTAACAAACGTTATTTATCTATTTCAGGTCAAAAAGAGTTTTTAGCTCCAGAGCAGTTCTATCCAAGGAGGCTTTAGGAGGAAAACTAGAATTTTTGAAGCAATCGAGAATCAATCAATCAAGATGAGTTACACGATAGGTTCAAGAGCTATTATTCCTCTTTGGAACAAAATAAAATATTTAAAACTCAATATATAATGATAATAATAGGAATAATAATAAAAATAATTATAAAAATCATTATAACGTTTATAATAAACTCCAGGATGCAGTTGAGGCTGACATGGAAAGGTTCGAGGCCGCTGTTGCAGCCATGGAGAAGGAAATGGAGGACAGGTGAGGTTAACAATAATTAAACCTTTTTATCCATTAGGTGTAATAATTCGTCGTATCATCTGTTTAAACGTTTTTGTCATGGACTAAACACTTTTTTATGAAAGCTTTGGTTTCTGGATTTAGAATGCAAAACTTGACAAAGCCTACTTACATAATTAGAGACAGATCGGACATACTTACCTCTCCATTGTTTTGCGTGGGATATTATCATGGCTGAAAATACAAAAAATAGTATTTTGGAATTCCTGATTTACAAATCATCAAAATTTAAAACTATGTAAACTGAGAAAGGTATAAAGGGCAAATATTTAAATGCCATGAGATATTGACGGGGTTAAAACTTTATTACCATGTTTTAACCTCGTCCCTCTGGTTTATACGTGCCTGCCTTAGGCTGATTATAGTTAAATTCATAATTTTACGACTTGGTTTAAGCTGAGTTGATCTGTGTGAACCATTTTATGTTGATCTTTTGGAAATTAATATTATTCTTAATGAAAGTGACTGGATAGACATGGTAGTTGAGCTGAGAAAACTTTAGGATTCATTTGATCCAAATGAGACATTATTACGGTGTACAATTTTGTAGATTTGTATATTGTTTCACCAGTTGTTTTAGTCAGCATGATAGAACGTTTTTTACAATTATTTATTAATCCAGACAAAAATTCTAACAATAATTTTAAAGTAAACTAGTTGTTTTGGAACATAATTCTAATAATTCTAATAATTGAAAGAAAGGAAATCAATGATAGAATCAATTATTTCTTTATCGTCATTATATTGAACTCTTTGTCCGCTGAAAATATGTTTGCGGATTTCATTAATGTCGTCTTTTCGATTAAAGTTCCCGGAATTCTTCGAAAAACGTTTGTGAGCAAACGAACATTACAGAAACCGAACTGATAACTGAACTTGTACATTTGGGAAGTTGCCCTTGGGAAAGTACCTAACACCTAAAGTTTAACCTTACCCTGGATTAACCCAGGTGTTCGGTTTCTTCAATTTGGAATAAATGTTTGTTTTTATCTTTAATTCAACAATCTTCAACCTTACAGACCAGACATAGTTCACAGAGCTAGTTGTTCAGCTTTACTTTTTGATTGAAAACGCACCCGTCGACAAAAAGGTTAAAATTGAAAAAGCGGGAAAAGGTTTGTTGGTTAAACAAGGAACAAACTGTTAAATCATGACATATCTTAAATGAAACTTAACAATTTACAGCTTTATATAGTCTATATACTAAGAAAAATAAAAGTAGAATTCAACAAATTAACTTTATGCTCCAGACAACAATGAAAAATATATTTAGGATTAATGAAACATAACCATATGTCTTGCAGGATGGGTCCTCAGCGGCCCCGCCTTCCCGAGTGGGCGGTTCCAGATAATCAGAAGCATAACTGGCCAGCTCTTAGTGAGGATACTCAACCATTGAAAGGTGTTTATTAATCAGTCAAATACACAATCAATCAACTCAAAAGTTAATCAATTAATCAATCAAATTATATTGTATTGTATTAAATTGAAATGTTCAGAGCTCTACAGCCCATATTATCATATTCTGTGTGCACACATACAGGGTTGCCCACAAAAGGTTTGGCTTCAATGACGACCTAAAACTCTAATAATTAACCGATCTGCAAGCTAAATTTTGGTTCCTGCATTGCATATGGTTTTTAAGTGGTATCGTATCCGTATACTATAATGATTTGACAAAGAAAAAAGAACAAGTTCACAGCTCCAAGGAACCAAGAATGTGAAAACAAAGAATAATAAAATTCCACACAGTCGTCTCCATGAAGTCGCATTCTTTTTTTTAACCCTGCATAAGACGTTCAGCAATCTTTTGAGACCAGAGATGGAATTTAAAGAATTTAAGCCGCGGTTTAAATCCACCTAAATCCGCCAAAACCCGGTTTAAATTAAGCACCGGCTTAAATCTTGAAGCATTTGATACAATTTTAAGTGGAACCAACCGGCCATATCTAAACCGCGGCTTAAATTTAAACCGCCGCTTAAATTCATTAAATTCGGCCACAGATTAAATTAAAAGTAAGAAGTAGTTGAACTACGTAGACGTTGTTGAACCACTTCTCTTGTGCACCGGTTCAAATTGAAGGAAAGTGGTTCAATTTAGTACGCATAGTTCAACTTTTTTAAAAAGGTAGCTTCTTTATCCGAAAAATTAAATGCCAAAATATTTTATTTTTAGGTTTTACATCTCAAACCATCAAGGATACTGGAGATTCATGGACGGTAAGATTAAAAGAAAGATATTTGGAAAGATTTGAAGACAGGACTAACAGACAAAAAAACAACAGGTCTGACAGACAGAAAGGCAATAAGGCTGACAGACAGATGAACAACAAGATTGACAGACAGATGAACAACAAGATTGACAGACAGATGAACAACAAGACTGACAGACAGAGGGACAACAGGACTGACAGACAAAAAGACAACAAGACTGACAGACAGAGGGACAACAGGACTGACAGACAAAAAGACAACAAGACTGACAGACAGAGGGACAACAGGACTGACCGACATAAAGACAACAAGACTGACAGACAAAAAGACAGCAGAACTGACAGACACAAGGACGACAAAACTAACAGACAGATGAACAACAAGATGTACAAGCAAACATTTATTGGACACAAAGACAAAAACTGAGCAAATTTTTTTACATTATTAATAATTTAAAATTCTTGTTTAGCTTGAGGTAGATATCGGGGAGTATGATTCACAGGGGGTCAAACTTAGGTAAACATTCTTTAAATATTCAAACATAATTTTCTTAATATTTTTCTTAAAATTTTCGTTTCTGTATTTTTTGTTTATTTGATAACACTGTTGCAGTGTGTGTGGAGATACAATAATAATCCGTGCTGCCCGGTCAAACCTAGAGGTCAAACCCAACAATCAATCCAGGTAGGACCAGGTCAAACCTAGAGGTCAAACCCAACAATCAATCCAGGTAGGACCAGGTCAAACCTTGAAGTCAAACCCAACAATCAATCCAGGTAACACCAGGTCAAACCTAGAGTTCAAACCCAACAATCAATCCAGGTAACACCAGGCCAAACCTAGAGGTCAAACCCAACAATCAATCCAGGTAGGAACAGGTCAAACCTTGAGATCAAACCCAACAATCAATCCAGGTAGGACCAGGTCAAACCTAGAGATCAAACCCAACAATCAATCCAGGTAGGAACAGGTCAAACCTAGAGGTCAAACCCAACAATCAATCCAGGTAACACCAGGTCAAACCTTGAGGTCAAACCCAACAATCAATCCAGGTAGGACCAGGTGAAACCTAGAGATCAAACCCAAAAATCAATCCAGGTAGGACCAGGTCAAACCTAGAGGTCAAACCCAACAATCAATCCAGTTGGAACCAGGTCAAGCCTACAGGTCAGACCTAGCGATCAAAACCTAACAATTAATCCAAGTGGAAACAGGTCAAATCTAACAATCAAGGTGACATAATGATTTCACTTTAAAATAAACATCAGATTAAAAAAAGGTATAATAAAACTTATAAAGCTTTTTTAAATTGTATTTTATCCAATATGACCAAATTATTTGCAAGACGACCGTTCGCTAAAGAAATTGAGCAATTAGATTATTTTTATATAAGTTCAGTACATGTATAGAGTTGAAAACTAATGAATATGTATAATTGCATTACAAGTGTTGACTTGAAAACTAATAAATGTTTATATATAGTTTTAGTACAAGTATAGAGAGAAGGTTTAGCCTCCCACCGGGCTGTAACCCAGACAACCTGACTAGCAAGATTACAACAGACAATATACTTATTGTAAATTGTCCAAGGTATGTTCCTAACCCGGTATGCGCAAATGTGCAAATTCACAAATATAAAATTTGCACTATTATATTTTTTTCAATACAGTATTCTTTTTTATTCTTTTATATCATCTAAACGGTTCTAATCTATTCTATTATAATCTACTATAATCTATTCTATTCCATTCTATTATGATCTATTTTATTCTAAACTGTTCTTCTTTTCTAGTCCATTCGATTTCGTTTCTTTCTGTTTTATTTATTCTATTTTTTCTTTCAGTTTTTTATGTTTCAATTATATTTTATCCTAATTTACTTTAGTCTATTCTATTTTGTTCTGTTCTCGTCTATTTTTCTGTTTTAATTTAAACTGCAGTGGGAACCATAAAACTTTGGAATAGGAAGACGACATTTTATTAATCTGATGTGTTTTTTATGTTGTGATAAAGAAGATAACTTCACCATTAGCTTGAAAGCCAACTTATTAAGACTAAAATACAAGATTTTTGACCAAAAAACCTCTTTTATCATAAGTAATTATATTTTCAAATTAATCTCTGGATTTTAACACCTTTTGCTTCAAAGTATCGTATGTAGCAACAATGTTCAGCATCAGTTATCATTGTAATCTATATAAATAAGAAAGACAGTCATATATATGTTGCCTGTAGCCGACCAAATGGCTGGAAAGAATGGGCTCACATTTTTTGTGGACACTCCCGTATCTTATGTTCATTAAACTTTTATCATATATTGATTCTAATTTACAGATTTATGGCCCCACTGTGTTCTATACTAATCTATTTTTTCAGTTTAATTCTATTATATTCTATTATATTCTATTTATATTATATTTTATAATATTATATTATTTTCTATTATATTCTAGGAAGATGATGTTGACCGGCCCCTCATCGCGTGCTATAAAAACGAGCTACTACTAGACTGGAGTCTAGTATTCTCTTTTATATTTTATGTATATATAGATATATTTGTAATTATTTTAATATTAAGAAATATATATATTTGTGAAAACTGGACAGCTCTTCTTCAAAATTATTTAAAAAGTCATTGTCCAAATATTTTACGTATTCAATTTTATTTATAGAGAGTCATTGAGATAAAAGTACGTTGAAAAATATGAATTCTTTTAAAGGTTTTTTATCAGACCTGATGCATCTTGTGTACTTTCCTATCTGAGCTTATCTATTTAGGTCTACAGCTGGCTTTGTTTAGAAGGGGACCATTGCCTTTATGCTTATCCGATTTAGATAGCTTTAGAACCATAGTATTTCAAGGTCACATTTTAAATTAAATAAAAATCAATTTAATCGTTTTATTCATATTTATATAAAAAATGGGATGGTTTCAAAAATTTTATTTTATTACACAGTGAAAACAGAAAACAATTGAATAAGAAGACGACATTACTTCAATATTTATGCGTATTTAATGTTGTTACAAAGCAAATAGTTTTACTAGATACTTATCAAACCACGAATTAGGTGAAATGGGTCTGCTTATACACACATTTGTCTTATGTTCATTGGACTTTTAAAAGTCTAAAGTCGTCTTCCTATTTCGCAAAGTTTTCTGATTATCACTGTATTTTTAACATAACATTATTGAAGGAAATGTCGTCTTTATTTCGAATGGTCTTCTCTTGAAAGACTTAAATGCCAGTTTGAATCACAATAAATTAGGTATTTTTTACTCATTAGATGAGGGCCGCAGAACATTATAACATCATTTTTAATGTTATTGAGGCTCAGAATCTGTAAAAATCCTCAAACCTAAATGTATTATAGAAAAGAGAGTTTGTTTATAAGCACTTTTATTTAAAACAAAAATAATCAAGTTCCAAGGTCACATTCATTGCTCCCAATCATTTGTAACCCCCAGATACCTACAACTGGCAACCATAGACTCTCCTTGCTTGTCAACCTTTCCTCTCTTCATCATCATTCATTTGAATCAATCCATTTCAAGCTTCTTTCTTGTTGAGTAGAAAGCACGCACCCTTTCCTCCTACATCCGTCAGGTGGTCATAACTGCTTTACCAGATGTTGGCTTTAGATGATTTTGAAACCACAGGTTTGTGAAGAGTGTAGGAATCAAACCCCTGAATACCAATCTGGATACCAATGCAGTTTCTGGCTGCGGACAAGTGTGCTTAACTAAAGTGATCTAACGAGAATTGGTGTCACACACTCTCCACCACACCTCACAAACAATAATATTAATATTGCCTTTGACAAGCCTGTTAATAAACCATTAATAGACTAATTTTAAAACAGAGATCCAAATTTATCGTTAAATAAAAAGAGCTTAAGGTCGTCATTAAAGTCTCATCCTGTGTGGATCACTAAAGATGTTGAAATTTGCATGCATATCGAAAATTATAATTATATGAATTTAATCGTGTTTTAATCTATAATTCAACCATCTTTAAGCTTTAAGAGTTATCTTTTCTACACTTTTTCATTTAAACGTATGACGACAAAAAAAATACATAAAGGCAAAACTGTTAAATCATATCCGCGTTACTTCCGTTTTATACTCATTTTGACTGGAAAAGCAATAATTTTCGTGAACAGTTTACAATGTGTATGGTGTCTCTGAAAAACGTGTGTTTAAGCTTTTTCGCAACTTGACAAATTTTATTGTACAGGGTGTCCCAAAAAAACATGGGAATTCAGTGACGAATTCGATATCGTCTTTGTTATGAATTAGCATTGTAATACCTAATTTCAAAAGCCATAATATTATTATGTCTGCTAGAGTTTATTTAATGAAAAGGGTAAAAGACTGTAAAGATGTGTCTATAATGTCTCCGCAAGATGAACAGTGAATACGGACAAGTTTAATCTGTTTGTATACTGAAATTTTCTTGTTTTACTAAGTACAACCGTATGCAGTCAAAACATAAACAAACAAAATGTAAACATAGCAGACGAAACTCTTACAGATTATACAGCTTTCTCAGTAGGTATCACTATACTAAATCAAAGAATTATTTGAAAAGACGATATCGAATTCGTCACTGAATTCCCATGTTTTTTGGGACACCCTGTAATAAAAAGTGTTTCTCTAGAGTAAGTATAACAATGCCTGTAAAAATGGGAGGGTCGTCGATCAAACATTTTGCTCAAAAATTCCATTTAAACCTTCTAAAGTAGGACTAGTATTCGAAAATTAACTCGGTCTCTTTTCCAAAGATAAAAAAAATTCTAATAATTTTATTTTGCGTATGATACAACAGAATGAAATAAATTGCAAATTTTCAATGATAAAATTGGGATTTTTAAAAAGAAATGACAAAAAATTATGAATGATCTTTTTGAACATCATAGGAATCGGGACCGAGTAAATTTCGAATACATTGTGAAGGTTTTTCAGAGACACCTTGTACGCTGTACAGTGTACAGTACTATAAAAACACCATCAAAATAAGCATTTTTTGGGGTTTTATTAACATATCATGAGTTGGTTTTTTTTCTAAATAACTTAAAAACGGCTTAGATTAGAACGTTTCAAGTTGTGAACAAATGTTGCCAAATTTTTTTATGAATAAGAAATGAAAAACTTTTTTATTAACTAAGGTTCAGGGATTTATATATTTAAAAAGTGTGTCAGATGTTAATATTTGTCAAAATTAAAAATACGTTTTTTAACTTTTTTTTAAATCCTCCCTTGCACCCTACTATTAAAGTTAGAGGTCTAATGAGCAGACCTTGAAAAGTTGGACTAAGAAAATGCATCACACTCCCCTATCTCAACTCTAAGGGCAGAATCATAGGAGGGGAACACCCCCCCCCCCCAGCCCAGCCGGGATGGGGTTAAATTGAAATAAATATTTGTAAACCAGTCCTAAAAATTTAAAATGTTGGGGTTTTCCATTTGGCTATTATCTACTATCTAGAACCTTTTAAGAATGCGTGATAATTCGGCGTCAAACCTTATAGAAATCCAACGTATAGAAACTGCTACGTAAAACATTGTAGTGTAGCTTATCATTATCATTATCATAATTTCTATTTTTTTAACATACCGTAGACATTAAAGGAGAAAAATATGTACATTTGTACTGCTCTCTATTGTGTTTAAGGTCCCCCATGGGTTTTATTATGTACTGACAGCATAAATGAATGATTATATGGTTATGCATAAAATTGCGTGTTACTATTAATTATAGATATTTTATAAAAATGCTATCTACAGTTTTATTTTTAGAAGAAAAAAATCTTAAAAGTATAAAAAAAAAGTTCTCCAGTAATGCTAAAATGATTTCATAAAATTCTGTTTTACCATTTAAATAAAAGGATTTTATGAAAACTATATCTACAATTTACACTGATTATTTAATTTCTCAAAAATATAAAAAATGTTCTCCCGGAAAATACTCCATGTTGCTATACGTAGCGGTTTCTATACGTTGGATTTCTATAGGGTTTGACGCCGCTAATTCATTGTAAATAAAAACTTTTGTAAATTAAGAGAGGATCTTTCTCATATGATTTTCAAATTAATCTACCCAATTATAAATGCTACAGTTACACAGAGCTGGGTGTTTTAAGCTGGAAATAGTGTATGGGTCATTTCATATGAAATTAGTTCGGAATAATCGTCTCGTCAACTTTTTTCAGCATTTCACACTTTACTTTGCGTAGCATCTCAGGGGTATACAGACCATAGTATACAATACACCGATATATATATTTATGCGTCTCAATTGTCAAATTTTCATTTTTTCTTTTATCCATTGTAAATAATAGTAATAGTTTTAGTAAATTTGCTGGTATTTGATGATAAGAATTTTCTAAATATCGCCTGTTGAATTAGGAAGAAGAGAAATAATGTCGTCTTTTTCAACGCTCAAAGAGGGTTCCCACAAAACTTGACAGTAACGAGAAAACTCATAAAGGTCGTCTTTGATCTTTAAAATACTATTTATTCGTAAACCTTATTTTGAAACTATGATTCTAAAGATAATAACCACAAAATAACCCTAGTCCTGGAATTTCCAAAATGCGCTTTGTCATTTGTGTGCTTACATGTAGAATAAAACTAACGGAACCTCGCAAAGAAAACAAATAATGGGACCTAAAGAGTAATACCACTAACGGAACCTGCGAAAAAATAATCATACATAGAACCTCACAAAAAATGCAATTAAAAGAACTATACGTAAAGAATACCAAATCAATTTAGGTGCGCAACTAGACATTTTGTTAGGGGGGGGGGGGGGGCATGAAGAGGGAAATATTTCACGCGTAGTGCAAAAAAATGTTGCCCACCCCCCTATACATTTTTTATGGGGGGGGGGGCAAGAAAAATGTGTTTTATACTCAAACAATAAAAAACTAACCTTACCAACAGGATATTCAGTAAGTCAGATCTAATATAAAATAAAATAAAAAAAATCTTTTCTGTTTAATATAAATCACAATATTAATTAATTTACAATTTATATATAAACATATTCATTATTCATCCATAAATCAAATATGTGCATTGTACTCAGATACTGAATTAAATGTCTTTCATTTAAAAATCATGATTTTACATGAAAAATATTTTTTTTTATAATATGACACATCACACAATACTAGCGGTGAACATGTAGGATTAATTTAATAGTTGTACTACGTAATAAAGCAGTTTCATAATAAGTGGCAGAACTGAGAGTGAAAATATCTAAAAATACTTAATAAACCCCCTTTTATTTAACGATCAGAGCTCTTAAATTTGCTCAGGGTCAGGATTCATGAATCGATAAATTGCAAAACAGGGCGGACTTCTTGCCCCCCCCCCCTAAAGGGCAAAGTGAATAAATACTAAAGTGGAACAGACTAAGGCAACGACGACAGGTTGGGCCATAAGGTTTTATTTGGTTTGGAAATAATTGCATAAACAGATTTCTTTTGGAAAGTAAAGACTAAAGACCCATGTAAATGTCGTCTTTAGTTAGAACTTAAATTTTCATAATTAAAAATCAAACATTTTTGTATGTTTGTATGTATTTTATACATACTGTATAGTCGCTTAATCAACTCATTGATTTTGTCTGGCACTTCTAATTCATTTAGTTCTTTCCAATCTCACTCCTTTCCGAAATATGTTTGTAAATTTCTTTAACACGTCTATGTTATTATCCAGAGACGTATTCAGGGGGGGCTAAGGGGGTTCATCCCACTCCTGGATCAGTGAAATATATGCTTTTTTGGGGGGGGGGGTTGGCCTCCCCCCAACCCCTAAAAAGAAAAAGAAATGTAAGCCCTTCCTGGGGAAAAAAACCTGAATACGCCCCTCTTAATATCTTTAAAACTATGTCTTAGTTCTCAGCCACTCTTAAATTTGTCAAAATACAAAAGTGAAGACCAAGAGATATATTTCAGTATCACAAATTCTGCATTCCTTGTTTTACAGATTATGCATGCAGGCATTATTGTGCTGTCTGAAATTATTTATTGTGCAGTAAAATGGCTAAAATTCACTTCTAAAATCCTAATTTACGTTAATCAATATTTAAGTTAAATACAAATTTTAAGTCTGTGTTTGTAAACAAAGGGAGTCCAGTTTCTGTTGTATACTGTGCACTCAGTACAGACCAATCTATATATACAGGGTGTCCCAATTGAATTGGATATCGTCTTTGTTATGAATTAGCATTGTAATACCTAATTTCAAAAGCCATAATATTATAATGTCGGCTAGCGTTTATTTTCTGAAAAGGAGAAGAGACTGTGAAGATGTGTCTATATTGTCTCCGTAAGATGAACAATGAAGACGGACAAGTTTGCTCTGTTTGTTTACTGCAATTTTCTTGTTTTACTAAGTACAACCGTATGCAGTCAAGACATAAACAAACAAAAGGTGAACATAGCACACGAAACTCTTACAGATTACAGCTTTCTCAGCAGGGATGTAATGCAAGGAAAGTTATTTCAGAGGTGTACACATCTTTTGGACTGCAGTGTACTGTCTCTGGGCGGTAATGTAAACACAAGACGGATGTCAAAGCCTGACATGGGATCCATCTTTCACATAAAAAAAATCAATGAAATATTCTGGTCATAGGAAACTATTATGTAAATTATCAAAATTATCAAAATTTAATGCTTTTAACCTCCTCGGATACTAAACGAACACTGATGCAGACTATTCTTGTTTACAAATTCCGCCTAAAGAGAACTGGTTTTAATATGATAGTATACACGACCGCAATTAACTTTCCTTGCATTACACCCTTGTTTCTCATTAGGTATCACTATACTAAATCAAAGAATTATTATAAAAAAAATTTTAAAACTGAATTGGGGTAGAAAAATAGTTCAAATGAGCAAAAAATGCGTTGATTTAAACTACAGGATATGACGTCATGTCAGTAGTTCAAATGAACAATAGTTCAAACGAACAATAGTTCAAACGTACCATAGTTCAAACGGCAGTAGTTCAAATGAGAATCCACCATCACGAAACATCGACTAATTTCCCTGAACAGGGTTTTGCTGCAGCTAACCTGATAATGTATTAGTAAATAGTATGCAAACAAACACAGCTGGAACTCCGTATTCCAATCATATCTATCTATCTATCTAACCATATAACTATCTATCTATCTGCATATTATATCACTGTGTCTTGTATCACGGAGTTAAACAGCATGAAATTCTTTTATTACTTAGATATGCAATAGAACACCCACACACTCCGTCCTGCCTTCCTGCCTTCCAACCTTCCTGCCTTCCTACCTTCCTACCTTCGTATTTAGGAGAACTTGAATCTGATTCATTGCATACTTACTCCCCAGTAAACCAGCCCACACAGAGACAAACAGATAAAAAATCAGACAGATAGACAGGAAGACAGGTAGACAGAAAGACAGATAGACAGAAAGACAGAAAGAAAAACAGACAGAAAATAGGTGTAGATAAATAGGTATGCAAAAGAATTGAGTCTTTGTAACTAACTTTGATTTTCTAATCCCTTTGTAATTTGCAACCTAATGTCGTAGACCTTTGATATTTCAAACTATGAATTCTATTAGATCAATTAGATATAGTTAGAAAAAATCAAAGGTTTACACAATTATGTTGCCAAGATATAGGGATTAGTAAATTTGAGTTTGTGGCAAAAACTTGCAGTTCCAAATTAAGCAGATATACAAGTAGTGGTAAGCCAAAGAGTGAAATAGATAGACAACCAGACAACAGATGAATAGGTAAGTAAATTAATAACAGGACTTCATACCAGATAGACAACTAGATAGACAACCAGATATACAACAAGATAGATGAATAGATAGACAACAAGATAGATGAATAGATAGACAAATATATTTTAAACCAGACGAATAAACATTGAAACATATAGACAACCAGTTTATTGACCAGATAGATAGCCAGATAAAAAAAAATAGAAAGAAACCAGGTAGACGACCAGATAAACACCCAGATGGATTATCTATCTATTCGTCTTTCTAATTATCTATCTATCCGTCTACTCATTTATCTATTTCTCCCAGTGTCTATTTATCTTCCTATTTAGTTTGTATAATTTCTCTAATTTCTAGCGTTTAACAAATCTTAGTTTAAAGCAGATCATTTCAGAATTAACACCAGGGGCCACTACAGGTCCTGCAGGTCCTGCTAGGGGGAGAGAAAATAATAGAGAAGGGAGTTGTGGGGAGGGGGGTATAAAGTAAAAGCCATAAGGAAGAGAGGGAAGGTAAAGTTTTGAGGAAAGAAGAGAAATTAAAAAAAAGAAATTGAGTTTTTGCCACAAATTCAGATTTTTTAATTCATATACTTTTGCAATCCAATTTGGTGTAGACCTTAGATATTTTAAACGATGAATTCTGTTACATCAAATAATCTAAGTTTTGTAAAGATATAGGGATTGCAAAGTTTAAGTTTGTGGCAAAGACTCAAATCCTTTTGGAGGAAAATGGGGGGAAATAAAAGAAAAGGTTTAAGGAAAGATGGGAAAGTAAAGTAATAGGTGTAAGGAAAGATGGGAAAGTAAAGGAAAAGGTGTAAGGAAAGATGGAAAAGTAAAGGAAAAGGTGGGAGCCATTATGTGAAAGTAAAGGAAAAGGTGGGATGAAGGATTGGAAAGTAGAGGAAAAGTTCGAAGGAAAAAAGGAGGTAATGATAAAATAAGTTTTACTTAAACAATAATCTAATAATTAAAATTTTTTTAACCTTCATCTTCTGGGCCTCAGACCCTAATTAAGCTAAATAAAATTTAAAATCTCAAATCCAGAATTTAAGATTATGATATTTAGAACCTAGACTCTAGAATTTAGAACCTAGAATTCGAAATCTTGAAAACCAAAGTTAGAATTTAGTTTAAAATCTAGGAACTAAAATCCACAATATAGAATCTAGAATTTGAAATTTAGATCAAGAATTTAGAATTTATGAATCCAGAATCTAGATATCATTTAATACAGAATCCAGAATCCAGAATCTAGAATTCAGAATCTAGAATGTAGAATTCTAAATCTGAAATTTAGAATCTAGAATGAAAACTTCTAAATCTGAAATATAGAATCAGGAATTTAGAATTCTAAATCTGAAATTCAGAATCAAGAATGTAGAATTCTGAATCTAAAATTCAGAATCTAGAATGTAGAATTCTAAATCTGAAATTTAGAATCAAGAACGTAGAATTCTAAATCTGAAATTTAGAATCTAGAATGTAAAATTCTAAATCTGAAATTTAGAATCTAGAATGTAGAATTCTAAATCTGAAATTTCGAATCTAGAATGTATACTCTGAATGAATGATTAAGGGAGAAGGAAAAGATCATGTGTAAATGTTCAACCTAAAGAAGACTATTACAGAAAACCCCGTTGGATTCCATTCTTTTAACAAACACACTGCAGATTTTTTCAAATTTTTAAAACAGTTCTCGAAAACAATAAAATGTTACCAATACAAAATCTAAATCTATAAGATGGTTTAAAGAATACTGCAGTGTGTCACTTGAGTATATAATGCTTTAAAAAATACTGCAGTGTGCGGCTTGAGTGCAAGATGGTTTAAAGAATATTGCAGTGTGCGGCTTCAGTATAAAATGTTTTGAAGAATACTGAAGTGTGTGACTTGAGGATAAGATGGTTTAAAGAATATTGCAGTGTGCGGCTTGAGTAAAAGATGGTTTAAACAATATTGCAGTGTGCGGCTTCAGTATAAGATGGTTAAAAAATACTGCAGTGTGCGACTTGAGTGCAAGATGATTTAAATAATACTGCAGTGTGTGGCTTAAGTATAAGATGGTTTGAAGAATGCTGCAGTGTGCGGCTTAAATATAAGATGGTTTGAAGAATGCTGCAGTGTGCGGCTTGAGAATAAGATGGTTTGAAGAATGCTGCAGTGTGCGGCTTAAGAATAAGATGGTGCCTGGTGTGCCTGAGATCAAGTGAAATATGGAGAATATACTATCTTGGTCTAACATCGGGATCTGGCGCCGCTAATATGAGGACAGATGGAAAGACAGATAGACAGCAGTTGAATGAATGCGAAAATCGTTGGTTGACAGTTGACTGAGTTGGACAACAGACAGATGAATGAAAAGGTTTATCATTTGTTAAACACGTATCCATCAAAGATTTTCCCTGGCTCTTTTATCAAGTCAATTAATTACTTTTTTACTTTTATGTTTGCTTCTTCTACCTTGTTTCTTTCTACATAATCAAAATAAATATTCGGCAATTTTTGGTAAGTTTGATAAAATTGTATAAGGTTTCAAATATTTACACTAAGGAAAGATGGAACCAAAGAAAGATGGAACCAAGGAAAGATGAAACCAAGGAAAGATGGAACCAAGGAAAGATGGAAGAATGGATGCAAGGTAGGATGGAACCAGGGAAGAATGGAACCTGGAACCAAGGAAGATTGGAGCCATGGATATATGGAATCAAGTAAAGATGGAACCAAAGAAGAATGGAACCAAGAAAAAAATGGAACCCATGAAGAATAGAACCAAGGAAAGAAAGGATGAAAGGAAGGATGAAAAAGTGAATGAATGAATACGAAGGTTGCGTGTATAAGCGTAAAGTATATGGAAAGGTCCGCACTATACTTTACCCGTCAACAACCCTGCGCCCTGCATAATTTTACCAAGTTTGCAAAACAAACTATTTTTGGGTTTAATGTGCAGACTGCTGGGTGTTCCTGAAATGTGGTAGACTCCAGGGTGTTCCTAAAGTGTGCAGACTGCAGGGTGTTCCTGAAATGGGTAGACTCCAGGGTGTTCCTAAAGTGTGCAGACTGCAGGGTGTTCCTGAATTGTGCGTACTACAGGGTGTTCCTTAAATGGGTAGACTGCGGGGTGTTCCTGAAATGTGCAAACTACAGGGCATTCCTTACATTGGCAGACTGCAGGGTATCCCTGAAATGTGCAGACTGCAGAATGTTCCTGAAATGTGCAAACTCGAGGGTGTTCCTGAAATATGCAGACTGCAGGGTGTTTCTGAAATGTGCAAACTACAGGGTGTTCCTTAAATGGGTAGACTGCAGGGTGTTCCTGAAATGTGCAAGGTGTTCCTAATGTGCATGGTGTTTTTAAAATTATCCTAAAATTAAAATTAAAAACATTTCCGTAGTTCTACCGAGTTCCTCAATCTAAGTTTATGTAAATAGATGCCGGGTGACGAATTGTAATCACCTCTTTCCAACTTGTTTTAGTACACATATTACACATGCGTACGATACACATACGGACGATATGCGTAAATATATTTATAATCAAGAATGAAAAGATAAATATTAGACCTAGACCTGTCAACCTAAGAAAGTGAACTTGAAAACAGAATAAATTTATTTTATGATGAAAAGGGGTAATTTTCGCGTCAAAGCCTGAGTGGACAGGAGCTTCATGCTTCGACTTTTTGCGTAGTTTTTGCCCCAGAACCGCGTAATTGCGTAGCCTGGTGGTATGCATGATAAACACATAGAAAGATAGACGAGATTATTAAGATAAAGAATGTTAATCAAACAATACTTCAAAAAAAGTTAAATTATTTCCAACTATTTTTTACTTTGTAAATCTGTAAATCTTCCGCATGTAATTTTTTTTAAATATTTCTTCTCCACACACACAGAGTATTAATTATTATAAAATTGTGTAGATTGTGTAGTTTTGTGACCATGCTTCTATAATAATGAATCTACCTATCTTATATAATTTCATTTATGACAAATTACGCCTGTCAGTCATTATTCTAATTATTTTCAGAAATAGAAAATAATTTTTTAATGTTTTCTGAGTTGGGGAATATATTGGTTTGTAACCACAATTATGATATATTATCAGGTTCCTCCAGTTTTGATGGATTTTTGAACGGATGGGGGGGGGCGCAGGAGGGGGCAACGTGACAAAGAAGGGGTCAAAAAGTACACTAAAATGACTGTAGACCCAAAGAGTGGCATATCCGATTAACAACGGTGCCTTTAAAAGCTAGCTTTTTCTAATCAATATCAATGTGAGGTTTTCAAGAGTTCTCTTTCAAAAATTAGTTATTTTCAAGTGTGGTTTCTCTACTTTGGTGACTGGCTGATTTCTCGCAACAGAAACTATGAAGGAATCATGAGAACTAAACACTTCTCAAGCTGGAAAAACGACGATATCTTCTATGACCCTTCTAGCATGTAGGGTCACTTGAAGAAAAAACTTTAAAATATTTCATACATTGTAACTTGTCTATTGAACATTGAATCAATATTGAAGAGAAACCAGAAAAGAAAAGAAAAGAAAAGAAAAGAGAATGGCAGGAAATCAAGTAAAAATCTAAAAGTGTCACGCAGAAGCTTTAAATCGGATAGGTTCAAATTGTTTGAAAGAAAATTTTTAATTTAACAATTGCCCATTGCACATTGAACCAAAATAGTGCGCAATCAGAAAAACAAATAAAAAAGCAAGTGCTAAAAATCAAAGATAATCACAAATTTTGTAGAAACATTTTGGACTCAATAATAATTATTGAAGTATTTGTTCCTCTATTCTATGATAAATATTGTTCCTCTATTCTATGATAAATATTGTTCCTCTATTCTATGATAAATATTGTTCCTCTATTCTATGATAAATATTGTTCCTCTATTCTATGATAAATATTGTTCCTCTATTCTATGATAAATATTGTTCCTCTATTCTATGATAAATATTGTTCCTCTATTCTATGATAAATATTGTTCCTCTATTCTATGATAAATATTGTTCCTCTATTCTATGATAAATATTGTTCCTCTATTCTATGATAAATATTGTTCCTCTATTCTATGATAAATATTGTTCCTCTATTCTATGATAAATATTGTTCCTCTATTCTATGATAAATATTGTTCCTCTATTCTATGATAAATATTGTTCCTCTATTCTATGATAAATATTGTTCCTCTATTCTATGATAAATATTGTTCCTCTATTCTATGATAAATATTGTTCCTCTATTCTATGATAAATATTGTTCCTCTATTCTATGATAAATATTGTTCCTCTATTCTATGATAAATATTGTTCCTCTATTCTATGATAAATATTGTTCCTCTATTCTATGATAAATATTGTTCCTCTATTCTATGATAAATATTGTTCCTCTATTCTATGATAAATATTGTTCCTCTATTCTATGATAAATATTGTTCCTCTATTCTATGATAAATATTGTTCCTCTATTCTATGATAAATATTGTTCCTCTATTCTATGATAAATATTGTTCCTCTATTCTATGATAAATATTGTTCCTCTATTCTATGATAAATATTGTTCCTCTATTCTATGATAAATATTGTTCCTCTATTCTATGATAAATATTGTTCCTCTATTCTATGATAAATATTGTTCCTCTNATACAAGGATACAAGGATACAAGGATACAAGGATACAAGGATACAAGGATACAAGGATACAAGGATACAAGGATACAAGGATACAAGGATACAAGGATAACAAGGATACAAGGATAATATGAAGAATACAATCAAGTTTAACAGGTTTGATGACAGGAGACGATTATCTCCTCTCGCAGCCTGGAAATATGCATTTATATAGTTCTCTATTTATCTTTCTTTCTATCTATCTATTAATCTATCTATCTACAGGGTGTTGAAATTCAGAGCAGGGTTGACCAAATCTGATTATTGTTTAACCATGTAGTCCTCTAACATCTTGTTTCCAGCACCCTTCATCTATCTATCTTTCTATCTACATCTATCTATCTATCTATCTATCTATCTATCTAGACTGTTATTACCTAACTATCCTTATCTCCCTATCTCTTCTGTCTATCTGTCTAACTATTTAACCTCTCTCTGCAAATATTTAACTAACAACCATTATTATTTTCAAAAATTGTTGAAATTTTGAACAGCTAACACACCCTTATTGTCCTATTTCAGGTCCTCAAAACAAGGCCCCTTGAACAAATATAAAAATAAAGGGAAAAAATGTATTTTCAAGATTATGGTTAAAATTCCCTTGTTTTAACCATCTTATTATTTTAAACCTTGCCTACATCTATTATCCTGATGAGACAATACAGTTTATCTTCTCATATATCTAATTTCCAAACTAAGGTGTTTTTAACTGTATGTAATATGTAAAGAGAATAGAATATGTATTAGAGGGGGATTTAGACAATCTCTCGGTATGAATTTTTTCAGTCCCTTTCAGCCTGAAAGGGAGTTCAAAGTGTACAAATCATGTAAATGTTCACAAATTATATGCATTAGAGTACAATAATACAGTATGTTCCCTAGACTATCTATTTCAATTTCGAATTTTTTAAAGCTTTTAAATAAACTTTATAACGAATGGTGAATAAAAACATCATTTGATTTATAGTTATAACGGAAAATCATCGTTTTTAAAGTGAAAGGCATAGAGTCTATGTGAAATGATCAATGGTCAATTATGAAACCAGCCTATTTCATGATTTGTTTTTTTTAACAATAATTTTAGATTTTCTATAAAATGATATTTCAGGGCCCAAAACGTTATATAGCATAAATATGTGAAGTATGGAAACAGTACAACAAAATGGCCGTTTTACACTTTGTTCTAGTAAATTCCCCTCTAATATATATTCTTTTCTCTTTGGTAATATGTTTGCATGATGAATATCCCTGAAGGATGGCTTTATACTTGAAACTTGTAATGGCTAAGTTGTCTAATCATTTTATCTGATGGCTAATAAATCAAATAAAAAGTAATCTGATGGCTAGATTAATTAATAAAAAACATGATGGATAACTTATCCAATAAAAAAATATTCTGATGGATAACTTATTCCATAACAAGTTATCTAATGGCCAACTTGTCCAATAAAAAATAACTTGATGAATAACTTATTCAATAAAAAATACTTAATGGCTAACTTATCCATTAAAAAATAACCTGTTATCTAACTTATACAAAAAAGATGTAACCTAATAAATAATTTGTCTAATATAAAGTGCTCACCAGAACAAATCTTACTGATCACCCAATTATAAGATTTTATTTATAACTCTCCGTTTACCAATCCCTCCACCCTCCCCCTCTTCTTTTTCAACATTTTTTCTGGACAAATATGATTTGAGGCAACTTAACCCGGTCAGTATTTCTTCTAGGGTTTCTTCAAGTAGTTTAAATTCTTTAATTCAGTTTAATGATGGTTTAAGGATGGAGTTTACTTACAGCACAAACTTTAAACGATTTAGTCCTTCTAAAACCGTTAAAGCCCCGTTATTATAATAGATTAAAACTTCCAGTTAAGAAGTTATATCACAGATTCACAAAACTTCTATTTATGAAGTTATATGACTGATTCACAAAACTTTTATCTGGAAAATTCTGTCAATTTACTTTCTTGTCCCTGCTGCATAAATTTTCATAAATTCTAACATTTGCGCATTTCCATATATATTTTTGTACATTTGAACATGTATTTATAATACTGTCATGGTAATTTTCTCGTTACTAAAAGTTTGAAAAAGAACCCGCAAATGAAAGGTGTAAGCTGTCAGATAGAAAAACAAGAATATTTTCAAACAAACTTGATAAAATTTCAATATAAAGGCACAGTAATATTCCTCAACTTTTTTGGTTGGTTTAAAGCAATGTTGTATAAAGATTTGGTTTTGTTGTATTAGCATAGATATTGGTGGTATTAGTAGTAAACTGGCCTAATGAACCTACTAAACTAACCCTAGACAATATACAGTATACACTCACAAGATGGATGAACTAGATAAGTAGTTTAGCACAGATACCTCATCCTGATTAGTCAGAGAAATAACGATTTTTCGAGTTTTGTTGCGCTTTTTAGATTTCTCTCCATAATTTACTTCCATATTTCTTCCTTCTCTTTTTTAAAGTCGATCCAGGTTTACATTCTTTATCTAAATTTTGTTATTTTATAAAAACTAGTTTACTAACTTTTTTTTCTCATTTTGTATCCCTCTTCTCTTTTGTTGATCAATTTTCTCTGTTTTCATCCAATGCATAATTTCTTGTCTATTTAGTCTAATCCAACCAATGTGTTTTGTTCACAAGTTTTACGTTAAAAAATCTATCTATCTATCTATCTATCTATCTATCTATCTATCTATCTATTTATCTATCTATCTATATATCTATCTATCTATCTATCTATCAATCTATCTATCTATCTATCTATCTATCTATCTATCTATCTATCTATCTATCTATCTTAGGGCGGCCCTGTAAAAATTGTTCAGAGGTGCACTTTTTCTTTTGAATAGATATATATAAAACTAAGAAAAATCCAAAATATTTTTTATTTTGGACCATTTTTTTCGGTGCCGCCGGAAAAAAACGTGATTTTTTGGCCATTTTTGAACTTTATTGATTTTATTTCTTAAAACTTTTTTAAAATCCAAAGTTTTTGACTGAGAATAATGTTTTATATCATTTTGGAAATCCCAGATAATGTTCTAAAAGATAAAACCAACTTTTATTGAATATTTTGAAAATTCATAGTTTTATAAGCTGTTTTAGCCCCAAAATCATCGATTTATTGATGCGCACTTGCACCTCACTAACATACCCTGAGAACTGAACAAAACAAAACAAAAAATTTCTTCATTTTCTGTATTTTATACTTAATCTAAAATGTCATTACTTTTTGAAATACCTTCAAAAATGGTCGATCAATGAACAGTTCAAAAACTCCGTTTTTTTTGAGTTTTTTAAAAATTGTAACTCTCTTATAATTTAATGACGTGTTTGGACATTTTGAACTTGTTCTTTTAAAATGTTCATAAAATGCATAGTTTTTGGCTTGGAATGTTGTTTAATATCATTTTGGAAACTCCAGATACTACTTTATAAGACATTATAAAAAAAATTTTAAAAAATTGTTGAAAACTATTTTATTTTCATGTAAGTTTAGTCGAAAAATAATCTGGTTTTTTACTATACACTAACCTTGTCAAAACACTCGCTGACAAATATAAAAACATTTTTTTAGTTTTTCACTTTCTATTTGATATACTCTATGCTTAATAATTCAGACAACTTAAGAAATCTATAAATATTTTGAAGTGATATGTTATTGAAGAAAAGTGATTTTCCTCCACTTCAATGACATGTATTGGAATCCTTGTAGAATCGCCAAATTTTAACTTCAAGTCAAGGTTGGACACAATTTAATATCAAGCTATAAGTTAAACATGATAAATGGAACAAAAAATTGTTTTGCATATTTTTCATCTATAGCATTGCACGTTTTTCTTAATTGTCATGGGAAAATATTTAATTTTTGAAAATATTTTTGCACACAACAATCAAAAGAGATCGTCTGAAACACAATAAAGCAGACAAAATTTGGATTTGAAACTGCCGTTTACTACATTTCTGTGAACTTGCAGCAAGAAACCTACTGAGAAACTTAATATGGCGAAAAATCAGGACCATTCTCAAGAAAAGGGCTGATTGGAGACCAGTTATGTCTATTGAATCTATGAAAATTGTTCTTTTTTTCCCTATGCCAAATGAACAGTTCCCCAATGTACCTAATGACTTCATACTGAATCTCTCTACAGTACCAAAGATATCTTTATCACATATGCAAATGGGATTATATCTGAGCTGGGAACTTTTGATTTCTGGATATCGGGATTAATGCTTAATCCACTCTTTTTCTTTATCTCTAGATTAAATAATGCTTGTTCTCCTCTTGTTATTAATCTCCAGATTAATTAACTGATCGGGATTAAGGATATCCCATTCAAAAGTTTTCAGCGCTGGAAATATTTCCACTGACTTAGAAAAGAATAAAATTGGCCCAAATTCTAATTCCAGATGGGTAAACCAGTTCTCCAGACTGTTAAGAATATATGCAGCAACAACAAATCCTCCTCATTGTCTGATACGTATCACAGAGATGAAACAGCAGTTTCAAATCCAAATTTTGTCTGTTTTATTGTGTTCCAGAGGATCTCTTTTGATTTTTGTGCACAAAAATACTTTCAAAAATTAAATATTTTTGAATGACAATCAAGAAAACCGTGCAATGCTGAGATGAATAAAATGTAATATAATTTTTTGTTCCATTTATCATGTTTAACTTATAGCTTGATATTTAAGCTCTTTAAATTGTGTCCAACCTTAATCTTACAGGGACTGTAAAGAAAAAATAAAAAGGGGGTATAGGCTGAAAGCAAAAATGCAAAATAATTTGATATTTGATTGTGCGTAACCTTGACCTGAAGTTAAAAATTGACGATTCTACAAGGATTTCAATAAATGTCATTGGAGGAAAATCACTTTTCTTCAATAACATATCACTTCAAAATGTTTATAGATTTTTTAAGTTGTCTGAACTATTAAGCATAGAGTATATCAAATAGAAAGTGAAAAACTAAAAAAAATGTTTTTATATTTGTCAGCGAGTGTTTTGACAAGGTTAGTGTATAGTAAAAAACCAGATTATTTTTCGACTAAACTTACATAAAAATAAAATAGTTTTCAACAATTTTTTAAAAAATTTTTTATAATGTCTTATAAAGTAGTATCCGGGGTTTCCAAAATGATATTAAACAACATTCCAAGCCAAAAACTATGCATTTTATGAACAATTTAAAAGAACAAGTTCAAAATGTCCAAACACGTCATTAAATTATAAGAGAGTTACAATTTTTAAAAAACTCAAAAAAAACGGAGTTTTTGAACTGTTCATTGATCGACCATTTTTGAAGGTATTTCAAAAAGTAATGACATTTTAGAATAAGTTTAAAATATAGAAAATGAAAAAAAAAATAGTTTTTGTTTTGTTCAGTTCTCAGGGTATGTTATTGAGGTGCAAGTGCGCATCAATAAAATCAATGATTTTGGGGCAAAAACAGCTTATAAAACTATGAATTTTCAAAATATTCAGTATAAGTTGGTTTTATCTTATAGAACATTATCTGGGATTTCCAAAATGATATAAAACATTATTCTCAGTCAAAAAATTAGGATGTTATAAAAGTTTTAAGAAATAAAATCAATAAAGTTCAAAAATGGCCAAAAAATCACGTTTTTTCCGGTGGCACCGGAAAAAATGGTCCAAAATAAAAAATATTTTGGATTTTTCTTAGTTTCATATATATCTATTCAAAAGAAAAAGTGCACCTCTGAACATTTTTTACAGGGCCGCCCTAATCTATCTATCTATCTATCTATCTATCTATCTAGCTATCCAACTATATGCCTATTGATCTATCTATCTATTTCAATATCTGTCTTTATACACTGCCCTGGTTTAGTTCTATTGTCCCCTATATACCTCTCGATGATCTCCAATCTATAGAACACAATGAAAACCATTCAATTCTATTTTTCAAAAATCTTAAAAATGAAAATAATTTTAAACAAAAAATACAAATAGCAAATACATAGGAAACATATTTATTGCGAGAGAAGGGGCAATCATCTCAACGTGTAAAGCTATATTGGTGGAAAACCTGTAGTTCTAATTAGAATTTGATAAACTATTCGTTATATCCTGGGCGTTTTTTTTATATAGAACCTTCAACTGGACAATTCAATCAGTTTAGGTTTTTGCATTATATTCACGTACTGGCCGGGACCGATCCAACTCTTATCTTTACCGTACACGACATATATCAGATAACCGGCCAGGCCGTATCTATACCGTAGACGACATATAGCAGATAACCGGCCAGGCCGGAATCAAACTAGCCGTAGTGTACAGAGGCCTGATATTTGACCCTGTACGGTCCAGCAATAAACATGGATTAAATGGGTAGCGAGAATATAGGCAGGTTGGATCTTTGTGAATAATGCAAAGTTAGGTTTTTTAATTTTCAATAGTTGACAAATCCTCAGCAACATTTCATAATAAAAAGAATAAAAAAGACAACAATCATTCCACTGTTTTCTGGTTACCACTGTATCATAGTAAGGATGGAGAGATGAACGGATGGAAGGATGAATGAATGAATGAATGATAAAGAGAGAAGTTCTATCCGGGTTTTTAGGTATTTTTAACCTCATTTAGATATTATCTATGCACGTTTACTCAATACTGCACACAGACACACACCACACATACACACACAGTTCACACAGCACACAATAGGGAGGGTAGGGTTCAGAACAAACCTATAAAAAGATTGGGATGAACTCTTAAACATATACTTCAATCTTCATCTCTCTACTATCTATCTATGTAATTATTTCTTGCGCATATTTATCTATCTATCTATTAGTCCATGTTTATATATTTATGTCTATCTATCTATCTACTTCATGTTTATGTATTTATGTCTATCCATCTATCTAGTTCATGTTAATGTATTTATGTCTATCTATCTATCTAGTTCATGTAAATGTATCTATGTCTATCTATCTATCTAGTTCATGTTAATGTATCTATGTCTATCTATCTTTTCTACTTCATGCTTATGTATTTATGTCTATCTATCTATCTAGTTCATGTTAATGCATCTATGTCTGTCTATCTATCTAGTTCATGTTTATGTATCTATGTCTATCTATCTATCTACTTCATGTTTATGTATTTATGTCTATGTATATATCTACTTCATGTATATTTGTCAATCTATCTATATAATTAACCCCCGATGTAAAAATGTTGATTAGTGAAATCCATCAGATTTTCTCGATTTAAAAAAAAATTATCTTTCGAACTCATTTTTTGTCTTACTTCAAACACGTTTCTTGTTTTGTTTTCCATTTTAATTCCTTTTAACTCTGCTCAACCCTTTTCTCCTGCCTTCTAGAAGATTAAGGGATTAAACAGAGTTCCAGGAGGGAGAAGGGGGGGAATGTGGATTTATCCCCTAGGGATGGGGAAACTAGACACTTATGTAGAGTAATGGTATAGCACTTTCAATCTTACTAGAATTAGGTTCAAACATGAGAGAGTGGAGATCATAGATAGATATATAGATAGATAGACAGATAGATAGATAGATAGATAGATAGATAGATAGATAGATAGATAGATAGATAGATAAATAGATAGATAGATAGATAGATAGATAGATAGATAGATAGATAGATAGATAGATAGATAGATAGATAGATAGATATATAGATAGATAGATAGATAGATATATAGATAGATAGATAGATAGATAGATAGATAGATAAGATATATAGATAGATAGATAGATAGATAGATAGATAGATAGATAGATAGATAGATAGATAGATAGATAGATAGATAGATAGATAGATAGATAGGCAGTAAAACAATGCTTAACATTCCTGTTATTTTTAAAAATTTACAATTTAAACATGTAATTTTATGGTTAAAAATTATTTTTATTTTCTTCTTAAAAAAAATATTAAATAACATTTTTTTCATGTTCCCATTGTAGTATTAGGAATCTAGTCTATTGTTTTAAGCGTGAAACACTGTTGACTTTATACTTGGAGAGGGTCAGTAAGATAATAGGGGAGTTAAGCCAGGGGCAATATATTTCCTGGGTGGGGGAGGGCAGAAAAATTGCATAATTGTGTATAAATTTAAGGATTTCAAATTATGTTTATGTTTGAACAAGTGTTGAAATGATAAAATTGTTCACCCCTTGTTTTGGACTGTTCTTATCACAGGAGATTTAGGGTGACAACCCTTTTACGGAGTTTAGCTAGTTGGATAGGTAGATAGATAAAGTTAGATAGCTAAACTCTATTTTTCAAGCTATTTTGATTCTTGGGAGCAAGGATTCTTTCAGTGGAATTAAACAATAACTATTTTATTCACCTTATTTGCTCAATTTCATCTAAAAACAATAATGTGGTATAAATCGTCATTTTTCCTAGCTTGAAAGTGTCGACGTCTGAAAGTTCTGTAAAAGATCCTCAGTTTCTCTGTAGTATAAATGCACAATTCATTTTTAAGAAAACCCACGATTAAAATAACCAATTTGTATTCATAGTGCAGTCATATATAAGTATACAATTAATTAGCTGAAAATTACTGCATAAAAGTGGTCAGCAATAAATAAGTGTAATCTAAATGGACAAGTGCATGCATCAGAACTAGTTTTAGAACAGATAGCTTTCAGTTTCCTTGTATTCAAGGTTTTACAGATAAAGCAACATGTCCGAAAATTTCATATTATATATATATACTTTGCTTGTTTCTTTGTATCCAATAAACGTCAAAACGGCAGAACCGATTGGGCCCAAATTTTGTTTGTGACCACAGAGAAGGCTTATGGATGATCGAATTTTCTCACAAAATTCGATTATAGAAATTTTTAAAATTCCACAAAAAATTTTTTATAAAATCCGCGAGTTTTTTTTGTTTTGTTTTACAGTGTAAACAAAGAGAATATGTTCACAATTGAAATAGCTAGAAGATTATAGCCTATATATGAAAAATTAATTATCCTTAAACCGATCACCCTAAACTAAGCATTCGGTGAGAGTACTGCAGATCACTGCAGTACTCTCACCGAAAGAATAAGGGTTTTAGTGGAGAGAGTGTGTTCTTAAAAATGTATATAATTTTATTATGGACATGCTTATTTCTTTTAGGCATAAAATAAGTGTAACTGCGATTCGTTCTCTGTACGTCTTAGAAAATGCTGCATAAAATAATTTAATTTGTTTGTAGATTGGGGTAGGAGAAACCTTAGATATTTTTTTCAAAATCGTGTTTTGAATAATTTTAACATTTGTTTTTTTTTTCATGGTAAGTTTTCAACCTTTTCAATCACTAAACTTTTTAAATTCTAAGTTTTTAATTTCGTAACCCCTCTTACACCCCCTTTATTAGAGTCTACACCCTATGAGCTGTCACTACCCGAAATTCCGAAACTTTGACATGAAAATCCGCCAGTCTTTCTGCTTTCCCCTTCCCGCCAGACCGCCTCCAATCAGCGGCCAGACATTGTATCCAACCAGCCAATCAGAACAGAGATTCACAATTCGTTCCGACAAATGGAACTAGAAGCATTGTCCGTGCACAGCGGGAGAGGGCCAATGAAAACGCTGCGCTTTCTTAAATTTCCGGAAGTCTGTAAAACAAATAGGCGCTCAGCCCAGTCAGTTCCGTGATAAAGCAAAGCAAACAGGCCAGTTATGCAGTAAAACAAACAGTTAAATTACAAAAATTCTTAAGTGGTTGATTAATTGATTGATTTTGAACCGGAAGTGATCAAAATGTTGGTTCCATCTGATATGGTGAGCGCTCAAACCAAACTTATGAATCAGATAGAAAAGTTTCAAACACATCAAGTCAGGCAGGGGGATTTTTTCATACCAGAAATATGCATTTCTTAAAATTTTCAAATCTACGGTGATGTATAATATTTTATTCCGAAAAAAAAAAGTTAAATTATGGTTGAAATAATTTCCACTGTATTTTTAGTGATAGAAACATTGGTATCAGGAAAACCATTCATGATGTCTGCACAGTGGTTCAAGATATGCTCAAGGAACAAAATTCATCAAAATACTTATCACTGAAGTTTTGCGACCCAACCTTCAAAATACTGGAATAAAATTAAAGCTCAGAGACATAAACTATTCAGTTTCAGAACAACAACAAATTAATATTACGAACCAATTATAAAAATTTATGAATATTGATCTTCTATCAATTTTGCATTAATTATTTAATTATAGATCGGAGTGTATTACTTAAAACGAACATATTTTTATCAATACTGTAAAATTTGAAAACGAAAATTAAAATAGTTTCTTGGTTATCATTTTCTTGTTTTCAAGATAAATGCAAGTTAAAAAAAAAAGATTATAATTTCTCTGTACAAAAAATTAATATTATCCATAAATGCATAATTCCCCCCCCCCCTCCACCACCTCTTCAAAATATCTTTTTGAAGATATCAATTATAGTGCCAATTCGAGAACGAAAAAAAATTTTCCAAAAATGTACTCTTGGTTTACCTGTAGATGATGATGATGATGTTGATGAACCAGGAGGTTGAGGCCCAGGAGCCGAGGTTTATCTCCTCCCTTACAGAGATCAACGGCCGGTTCGACGGCCTCCGTGTGATCTCCCCGACAGAGTTTGAGGTGGTCCTCTACTTAAACCAGATGGGAGAATTTAACTTTATAGGTATTAACCAACCTACCGCAAAAATATCAGAATATCAACTGCCAAATGATCAAAAATCTTTAACTGATCAAAAAAATGTACGCTAAACAGTTAGTACAACTATTTTTTTTTCCAAAATATCATACAGTTTTACAATAAAGTTAATTTTAAAGTTTAAGGTATTCTTAAACATATTTTTATCATAAAACGTCTTTTTTTACGCAATCTATTTTTTCTTATTTCTCTTCTCTTCTATTTTTTCCCTTTATTTTCTTCTTTTTTTCTTCTACGTTTTTTCTCTTTTTCTTTTCTCTTCTTTTACTACTCTACTCATCTGTTCTCTCTTCTCTTTTCTTCTCCTCCCTTATCTCTTATTGTCTCCTCTTTGATTTCTCTTTGTTGTCGACATTTAACCGGTTTTGAGATGAACAATGTAGCACGAACCGTTGTTATGATTTTTCTCTGATTTGTTTACATTTCTAGCTTGTAGACCTAATTGAAATGTACTGCGTTTGATCATTTGGCATTTGATATTCTGATATTTTTGCAACCTACCTAGCTACTCACCTCGTGTCAAACTAAAATAGATTCACGTATTATTAAAATATTTTTGATCATAATTCATAATTCCTTTTTTGAAGAGCAGAAAAATCTAATTTCAAATACGCAATTAAATTAATTTTCTGTTCTTAAGCTTAGGCTTTAAATCAAAATTAGAAGAGCTAAGAGGTCATAAAAGCGTACCAGTTATTTACCGTAATTTGACCTATTTATCTAATTTCAGATCCAAGTCTAGTTTTTGCATTTTGCTAACATTTTTCAGTTTATTCTGTAATGTCATATATAAAATATCATTGTTTCAATTCATTCATTTTTATTTTTGTTCTCTGTCCAAAATAAGACAAGTTTTAATTTTTATTAAATGATGTGTTAAACAGAAATTTGACCATGAAAAAGACAATCATCTACAGAAATATGAGAGTTTACTACTTTGGTGTAAAATAAAATTACAAGTACATCATTAAATGAAGGAGTTTGTGACAATGTTTGAAAAAGTTTTTGATTTCGATTCTATCATGTCTACACTTTATTATATTATATATTATACACTGCAATACTATATTTTGATATATTATTTCTTTTCAAAATTTAATTTTGATTTGTGAGAAAAAAAATTTTTTCTAAAAGACGTTTAGATATTTAAGGTTTTTTCTAACAGGGGGGTACAGAAAATGAAAAAATAACCCTTGTTTACAATTCTTTTCTTTTATATTCATTGTTTTATTTTTTATTTTTATGAAATTCTATTGAACGTTTAACGATTTTTTCATGTTTTGACCTTTCCAGAATCTTTTTGTATATTTTACAATAACAGTAGTGAAAAATACATAGGTTCTTCTAGATTCTTGAAATTCAGGAAGATTTGTTAATTGATTAATTAATTACAGACGATGGTTCTATGCCTGGCTGTGCAGTGCTTAAACTTTCAGATGGTAGAAAAAGGTGAAACTCATTATTTCATTACTATCATCATTATTATTATTATTATTATTATTATTATTATTATTATGATTATTATTATTATTATTATTATTATTATTATTATTTTATTGGATACAAACAGACAGACAGACAGACAGACAGACAAACAGACAGACAAGCCAAATTTATACATAGATAATGGATAGATTGATGAAATCATAGATAACTTTTTCCCCGAGCCTACTTGTTCTGTTTATTCACAAATTTTGGTTTTACAATTTTCACATTTGGATTGGTATATTTGTTTGTTGGTTAGTTGGTTTACACAGGGGTGTCAGAGAAATTAATAGCAGGGGGGGGGGGTTGTCTACAATTTTTTTGACGAGCCTAAAGTTTGAAATAAAAACGGCGATGTGTTTAGTTTAGTTTTGAATGCTTTTAGCTTACCTCCCCCCCCCCTACATCCCCCTTAAATTGATTTTTGTACACCCCTTGGTTTGATGAACGATTACTAGTAATTGCTGCATGCAAACCTAAATTCTCGTGTTTCCAAACCACACAATCCACAAATCCACCATTTCCTTCCTCGCACACAGAGACATCTGGTGGTCACTCAACCAGATAAACACCAGTTCCTGTACAATATAGTAAAACAACCAGATAAACACCAGTTCCTATACAGTAGAGCAATACAACCAGATAAACACCAGTTCCTGTACAATAGTGTAATACAACCAGATAAACACCAGCTCCTGTACAATAGAGTAATACAACCAATTTACCCCCGCAATAGTTTCCTTTCACAGTCCTCAAAGCCAAGAATTAAAACAATCTGATTTCAAACATTATTTTCAAGTCTGTAACAAACATTTTTAATGTTTGATTTTAAGTTTTCATAACTACTTCGTAAATGAATTTAACACTTGATAAAAATTCAAATTTTCTTCTCCTTTTATCATTGCAAACAGATTTAGAAGATATTTGAAATAATAAAGCTTTACGCCATTTGGTTGCAAAGATATAGGAAAACCAGAGCAGGGGAAAATTTTTACGTTAATTTCTTTTAAAAAGTAAAAAACAGACCGCAATTTGGAAATCACAGAATGAATAAATTGAGACTTTACATCGTTTTAAATAAGATTGTGACTGTCATGAATTGATAAAGTTTTAATTCGTTACTTAGTTTACATGTTTTTCGTCACACCCTTTGTTTCAAAATATAAAAAGGACTCATAATATTTTCATTTTAGCGCAGAAGTTATCTCTAGATTAAGAAAGGGCTGTAAAGTGTCAGGGATTGTGTAAGGCTTGAAGATTATAAATAGCTTAGTTTAGGTTTAGTTCAGGTTTAGTTTGTCCAGACGAACAAAATAAAATAATAAAACTGCCATTGTTCCAATCTTAAATCAGTAACAATTCCGCTTAACCGAAAATTTAAGGATTTATCTTTTAAACCATAAACATATTTAAGAACAGGTTTAAGAATGAAAATTCAGGGTAATTTTGAACCTTTAATACAGGAAAACTGTCTCCCCCCCCCCCCTTCGCCTCGCCTGCCTACCTATCAAAATTCTAAAAATTCGATTGATTTACTGTTTCTCTTGATTTAATTTGATTTATTAATTAATTCGTTTGATCATTCGTTAAATGTTTCTTTCCATACTTCGTTGTGAATTCATTGATTAAATTTTTTATCTAACCCATAGCTTAACTAAATTAACAGATAGAATAATATACGTCGTCTTTTCAAGATTTAAAGCTTTTGTTCACAATAACACTTAAGCAGACGCCCAAAAGTTTCGCACATGCTGCGTAGAATTACAAGACAGAGAGAGATGCTTTTCTACGCAGACTGCGAGTAGGTTCTTCGGGCTTCTGTCTCAGGGTTATTGTGAACAAAAATAACCTTTAAATCTTGAAAATCTAGTGTCCTATCTGTTATATTAATTAATCTATGCTCTAACCATTTACTTTAGTTTTTTCAATAATTCAGTTTTTTAAATATCGTTGATTAATTGATTATCTAGTTGTTTATTCAATTGCTTAACTGATTACCAAATAATTTTTTTTATAAATAACTTATTGATTAATTTTTTATTAATTGATTGATTAATGAAATAATTGTTGAAATTGATTTTTTGATTAGTTAATTGAATAATTCATTAAATGATTGATTGACTGATTTATCAAATATTTGATTGATTTATATTCTAGTTGCCCAAGCCTGTGATAAATCCTCCTACCGTGATTCAGTAAAGATGATGAACGATGCAAGTGAAGTTAAAATTAGGTAACAAGTTTTACTTATTTGGAGAATATACTAGACAGCATCTTACAACACTTTTCCTTAATTTAACCTAGTTTCTTCACAACTTTATAAATGTTTAGAAATCCTTCTATATCAACAAAACAAGTTTGCTTTTCGTGAACACTCCCTTTAAGTTGAGATTGGAGCGATATTCATGTTTCCATTTTTTTATTATATGTTGAGCTGGGAACTTTAGAATTTATGTGAATATCCAATGTGGACACTTTTAATTTCTTGATTGATCCGCTTTTTCTCTCTCTTTTTGTATATTCCTTCCAGATTCATACCAATTAGAGTTCTCGCTTTTCAGAATTAAACTATAGATTAAATTAATCTTGAGATTAATAAAAAGATGATATCAATCATTAATCTCATATCCACAATTCTAAAGTTTTCAGCTCAGAGCAGAAAACTTTAGAATGGGATATCCTTAATCCCGATCTGTTGACTTATCTGGAGATTAAATTCATGAGGACAACAAGCCATATTTAATCTGGAGATTAAGAAAAAGAGTGGATTAAGCATTAATCCTGATATCCACCATTCTAAAGTTTTCAGCTCTGAGCTAACAAATAAATATACACTTAAATCATAGAAAAGATCTCAACACTCACTAAAAATTCTAAATTTCTTTCACTAATCACAACCAGATGTTGTTGACCTTTGATATTTCAAATAATGAATAGTTATTTAGAGGTGAGGGATAAGTTCCTTTAGATAAAAGCAGGCGTTAAAATCAGAAATTCAAAATAATATATAGCTTTCATTCGAGTTTTTCTAAAAAATTCTGAAGTCAAATATTCACGTTTGATTGAATAATATTTTAGAATCCGTGAAAAGTATGTAGTTCAGATAACACCAGCCTTCAAGTGCAATGGAGTTTGGCCAAGGCAAGTTTTTAAATGAAAATGCTTTTATAAAAAAAATTGATAAAACATTCATATCTTTATAACAGTTGCATTCTTCCCTAGGTCTGCTGCACACTGGCCTTTAATGCCGATGACTTGGCCACATCCTAATCTAGTAGCTCAAGTTAAGGTGAGATGCAACTTTAATGTTTAAAAAGATAATGTTTACTACAAAGTATGTGTTGTGGTTTTGGAAGAACTTGAAGATTTTTGGAAATAATTTTATTTTCAACTTCAACAATAAATTTGGAATTTAATTAGGTTTGATATTGTTGTAAGAAAACGGTTCTAACCTTATAATTATTCAATCCAGGCCGTCATAGCTTGAGTCCTGCTAATAATTTAATATTCAAGCATTGCAATATGCCTAGCAGCTGGTATCAGGCAGTAGGAAAGGACCAGCAGGCAGCCAGGCAGTTAAGCAGTCCGAAAACTAGAAAGATAGTATCCTGTCAAGCCATATCATATCATAACAAGATTATAACATGATAACAAACAAACAAAAACAGACAACAAGTATATTCACCAAAACAATACAATTTCAAGAAATGAAAAAAATGTATTTGATTAGTTTAAGCAAATAGTTTAAGATAATAAAAAACGAGAAATTCTTAAATTAACTTGGATTTTATTTAGATGGAAGGATTTGATTTATTATCCAAAGAATCTGCAGCTCTTCAGAACAAGCAATCCAGCTCATCCATGGAAGGAGATGCCTGGATAATATCCTTTCAGGTGAGATCTTTACAATACAATCATTTACTGCTGAGATAAAAACTTATAAATAAAAAAAAATTAATTTAAAAACTTCTGCTAACATCAAACCTATATAAGGAGGCTGAGGCTCAACTCTTAATTGGAGGTTCAAGAAAAAAATGTCTTTCAATGCTGAAAACTATTCGAGATAGACACCTTGATCTACAGGTATAGACACACTTTCATATAGATAGGTAGATAGATAGATATAAAGATAGATATATAGATATACAGATAGATACTTAGATAGATGTAAGATGGGTAGACAGATGTATAGATAGATGGATAGATGGATAGATAGATAGATAGATAGATAGATAGATAGATAGATAGATAGATAGATAGATAGATAGATAGATAGATAGATAGTAGATAGATAGATAGATAGAAAGATAGATAGATAGATAGATAGATAGATAGATAGATAGATAGATAGATAGATAGATAGATAGATAGATAGAAAGATAGATAGATATATAGACATATAAATAGGTAAATAAATAGATTTATAGATAGATCATTAGAAAGATAGAGACAGAGAGAAATAGACGAATAGACAGAGAGAAAAATGGATGGATAGAAAGATAGATAGATGGATAGATAGATGAACTATACCGTATATATATTTGATAAATGGTAAGGTCGGCTCAAGATACAGATTTTAAATATGTTTAGTCTAAACCTTACATTCAATTTAGATACGAGACTTTGAGGGGGGGGGGGGAAGGAGTAGCAGAGGGAAGGGGGTATACATAAGTACAAGGGGAAGGGGGGTATACATAAGAAGAAGGGGGAAGGGGGGTATACATAAGTAGAAGGGGGAAGGGTTGCAAGAGTAAAGGGGAAAGAAAGAAAGAGAAGTAGAAAGAGAAGTAGTTTATGGATGAGGGGGTATGAGACACTAACCCTCTATGGTGCCGGGCCTCTTACCCTGGAACTCTGCCCCCCTGGAACCGGGAACTATTGCCCCATGGAACCCCTGCCCCCCCTGCCATTTTTCTCCTTAAGCATCCGGTTTTATTTTCATTATAAAGTTTGATAATGATGTGGGTTAAACAATTGGTTGACAAGATAATTAGGTAGTCAGTTAGGTAGATAGATAGATAGATAGAAAGATAGATAGATAGATAAAAATATAAATAGATGGAGGATAAATAGGTAAAGAGATAAATGAAATATAAATAGATGAAGGATTAATAGATAAATGAAATATAAATAGATGAAGGATTAATAGATAAATGAAATATAAATAGATGAAGGATAAAAACCTAAATGGATAAATGCAATTTTAGATAGGTAGATACAAAAGTGGAAAAATAAGAATACATATAGATAGAAAGTTGAATAGATAAATACATAGTAGATAGTGCATGGATAGACCTGGAAAACATGACAGATTAATTGGCCAGGAAACGGATATCATCATATTCTTCTCATAACAGTGCATATACCAGGTCTACTCAGATAGATAGATAAATAGAAGAAAGATAGATAGATAGATAGATATAGATAGATAGATAGATAGATAGATAGATAGATAGACAGAAAGATAGATAGATAGATCGAAAGATAGATATATATAAAAAGATAGATAGATAGATAGATCGATAGATAGACAGAAAGATAGATTTCAAATTAAAGTATATGTTGCTAAAATGACTAAAACTATTATCGTATAGGGTAACCCTGTCAGCTGTTATGTTCTTCAAACCCTTATTCTGTATGAATGTGAGAAACATCCAAGGTATTATTTATCTCTCTCTCTCTCTCTCTCTCTCTCTCTCTCTCTCTCTCTCTCTCTCTCTCTACTTCTCTCAGTTATCAAAATTCCATGTGATTACCCACAAAGGATGAGATTACCGAGACAACTTCAGTGATTTTATTAAAATATATTTCTTAAACTCTTCATTCGCTGCAGCTGTAAATAAATTTCTCGGCCAAATTACTATTTAAGGGTTAGCCCAAAATCCAGCTATTTATCTATTTATTTATTTGTTATGTTTTAATACTTTCCAATTTATACTTCCTATTCTCATTGTGCTCTCTCTACTTCTAATCTTTATATCCCACATTTATTCTTTCTTTTATTTATTTCTAAAAAAACATACTCCTACTTGACTAACCTTACCTACTCCCACTCGATCTTTCTTACTTGACTGATCTCACTTACTCCAATTTGAAAATCTTACCAACTCCAACTTGACTTATCCTACCTACTCCTGCTTGATTAATCCTATCCACTACCACTTGATTAATCCTACCTACTCCTGCTTGATTAATCCTACCCACTCCTGGTTGACTAATTCTACCTACTCCTGCTAGATTAATCCTATGCACTACCACTTGATTAATCCTACCTACTCCTGCTTGATTAATCCTACCCACTCCTGCTTGACTAATTCTACCTACTCCTGCTTGATTAATCCTACCTACTTCAAGCTGATTAATGCTACCTACTCCTGCTTGACTAATCCTACCTACTCCTGCTTGACTAATCCTATCTACTTCAACTTGATTAATCCTACCTACTCCTGCTTGATAAATCCTACCCACTCCAATTTGATTAATGCTATCTTCTCCTGCTTGATTAATCCTACCTACTCCAACTTGATTAATCCTATCTACTCCTGCTTGATTACTCCTACCTACTCCTGCTTGATTAATCCTACCTACTTCAAGCTGATTAATGCTACCTACTCGTGCTTGATTAATCCTATCTACTTCAACTTGATTAATCCTACCTACTCCTGCTTGATAAATCCTACCCACTCCAATTTGATTAATGCTATCTACTCCTGCTTGATAAATCCTACCTACTCCAACTTGATTAATCCTACCTACTCCTGCTTGATTAATCCTACCTACTCCAACTTGATTAATCCTATCTACTCCTGCTTGATTAATCCTACCTACTCCAACTTGATTAATCCTACCTACTCCTGCTTGATTAATCCTATCTACTCCTGCTTGATTAATCCTATCCACTCTTGCTTGATTTATCCTACCTACTCCTCCTTGATTAATCCTACCTACTCCTGCTTGATTAATCCTACCTGTTCCAACCTGATTAATCCTACCTACTCCAACTTGATTAATCCTACCTACTCTTTGTTTGATTAATCCTACCTACTCCTCCTTGATTAATCCTACCTACTCCTCATTGATAAATCCTACCTACCCCTCCTTGATTAATCCTACCTACTCCTGCTTGATTAATCCTACCTAATCCTGCTTGATTAATCCTACCTACTCCTACTCTAACCTACTTCTGGTTGACTAATGAGTACTCCTGTATAGAGAGGAGGAGTGGGAGGATGGATGTTTGGGAGACAGGATTACAGGAATACTTCTTCAACTCATTTCATGCTTACAGGTTGGTAGATAATATAATATAATCATAATAATAGTATTTAATTGTATGATTTTATTTGTGATATTTGCACATAGTTGTATTTAAATGAAAATAATGCAAAATCAGCTTATTGTGTGGTTATAATATTTTAACTTGATATACTTTGAATTTTCGTTATGAAAAATAAACTTGAACAATGCAGTTTACTCAATTTTACAAAATTACCATTACTCCAATCTCAATATATAAGTTGATACTTTATATTAAGAATTTGTGACAGCGTAAATATTTAATAAATATAAATCTTATAACTTTGAGAAAAAGAATTTTTGTTTGATAACCTGCACAATTTCAAATTAAAATGAAATAAACTTTGTGTGATGTAAGATGGGAAAACCATTGATTTCAAATATCCGAATCATTCCTTATACAAGTAATACAAGGCTGAAGGGGTAAAGAGTGAATGCATAACATAGAATATAGTATATAATCAAATATCTATTGAACTATACCAATAATTATACCTTACTGCATGTATCTATTATCTATACACTACGGTTCAGAGTTCAGATAACATTCGGGCTTTAGATAATACAGAACAACCAGGTTAAGTAATTTAGGAGCAGGGAGTCTTTAGGAGTTTAGATAATACAGAACAACCAGGTTTAGTAATTTAGGAGCAGGAAGTCTTTAGGAGTTTAGATAATACAGAACAACCAGGTTTAGTAATTTAGGAGCAGGGAGTCTTTAGGAGTTTAGATAATACAGAACAACCAGGTTTAGTAATTTGGGAGTCTTTAGGAGTTTAGATAATACAGAACAACCAGGTTTAGTAATTTAGGAGCAGGGAGTCTTTAGGAGTTTAGATAATACAGAACAACCAGAGATGGAATTTAAAGAATTTGAGCCGCGGTTTAAATCCGCCAAAACCAGGTTTAAATTAAGCGCCGGCTTAAATCATGAAACATTTGATACAATTTTAAGTGGAACCAACCATATTTAAACTGCGGCTTAAATTTAAACCGCCGCTCAAATTCTTTAAATTCGGCCACGGGTTTAGTAATTTAGGAACAGGGAGTCTTTAGGAGTTTAGATAATACAGAACAACCAGGTTTAGTAGTTTAGATACTGGGGGTCTTTAGGAGTTTAGATACATGGGGGCTTTTTAAGAGTTTAGATACGGGGGGTCTTTAGAAATTTAGAAGTTTTAAAGATAAGGGGTCTTTAGAAGTTCAGATACTGGAGTCTTTAGGAGTTTTAGAGACATAAGGTATTTAGGAGAAGTTGGGAATCAGTGTTAAATCCTCAAATTATAGTGTTAAACTTTTTGAAATCGTCGAATTTTCGAAATTGCCTAATTTTCGATATTGTTGGATTTCCGAAATTCTTGTGATCATGCATCATACAGTTCAACTAGGTATTTACTTTCAGTGCAGTAATGTGGGAAACAATGAGCACTCACACACACACATTTAATAGACACAAACACACCCCAACGCACACATTTAACAGACACAAACACACACATTTAATAAACACAAAAAAATGCATTTAACAGAAACAAACACACACATTTTATTTGACACAAAAAAAGCATTTAATAGACACAAACACACGCATTTTACAGAGTCAAACAAATACACATATTTTATTAGACACAAAAAACACATTTAACAGATCCAAAACACAGATTTAACAGACACAAACAATTACGTTAAACAGACATACCGAACGTATCTAATATACACAAAAAATTACGTTTAACAGGCATATAAAACGTATTTTATATATACATAAATACGTTCATTTAAACAAACACATTTAATAAACACAACCGCACATATTTAATAGACACAAACACCCCCCATTTAATAGACACAAACGCACACATTTAACAGACACAAAAAAACGTATTTTAAAGACACAATTAGACATACTTTAAAGACAGAAATACGAATACGTTTGATATACGAAAGCTGACACACATTTAACAGAAATAATCGTACACAAATCTTTAAGAGACTGCAGCTGTAATACGGGTTTATATAAAAAAGGGAAAGGAAGGGGGGGGAGGGTATGTGTAAAAATGTTTAGCAAGTAGTATGGCTGTCCAGGTGTCTGGTTGTGTAGTGGTATACTCGTATGAATAGTGCACAATGAACAATGTATATCATCATGTATGTTGAGACCCAAGGCAGTTAACCCTAGGCTAATATCATCTAGTCTGTATTCTTTCAATTATTAATATACATTATACAGATTTAGTTGGTTAGTTATATACATGGTGTCCCACTTTAGATAATTTTAATTTTACACAAGGTGTCCCAGTTTAGATAATTTTAATTTTATACAAGGAGCCCCACTTTAGATAATTTTAATTTTATACAAGGTGTCCCACTTTAGACAATTTTAATTTTACACAAGGTGTCCCAGTTTAGATAATTTTAATTTTACACAAGGTGTCCCAGTTTAGATAATTTTAATTTTATACAAGGAGCCCCACTTTAGATAATTTTAATTTTATACAAGGTGTCCCAGTTTAAATAATTTCAATTTTATACAAGGTGTCCCACTTTAGATAATTTTAATCTTACACAAGGTGTCACAGTTTAGATAATTTTAATCTTACACAAGGTGTCCCAGTTTAGATAATTTTAATTTTATACAAGGAGCCCCACTTTAGATAATTTTAATTTTATAAAGGTGTCCCAGTTTAGATAATTTTAATTTTATACAAGGTGTCCCAGTTTAGATAATTTCAATTTTAGATCATTTTTATTCTATCTATTTTACATTAACAAGATGTCCAAGTTTTGATGATTTAGATTTTATACATGGTGTCCCAGTTTAGAACATTATAATTATATACAAGATGTCCCAGTTTTGAACATTATAATTATATGCAAGATGTCCCAGTTTAGAACATTATAATTATATACAAGATGTCTCAGTTTGTCAGGATGGCCTGATAGGTTTATCAAAAGAATTTTTATATTGACTTCAAGTCCCAGTATATCTAAAATTATTTACAGAATGCCCATGTACATTTTCAGGATAAAAAAAAACAAAAAAATCGATTTCAAAACAATGTCAAAATATTGTTTCTTTATCAAGAATTGCAACAAGGGTTCAAGGGATTATCGTTAAGTTCTCTATTTCCCAGTCCCACGTTAAAATTTATATATTTGTTGTTTTCTTATCCATTACTTGTGAAATATATCACAATCTGGGTTCACCAATCAAACTAACTTACTAACTGTCTAACTATTTATCTCTCTATCCATATGTATGTTCGTCTGTTGATCTTCCTCGTCTGTCTGTGCACACCAGATGTTTAGTTTACAATTTAGAAAAAACAACGGATAGAGATTAACAAAAATATCTCGAAAATATCTCAAAAATCTGTCAAAAGCAATTTTGGGATTAGGCCGGAATTTTAAGTTTAAAATATGTTTATTCAAACAGAAAATAAGGGGGGGGGGGTATTTTCTTATAATAGAATTGGAATCACGTATTGTATCTAAAGAAATAGAGGGTAAGAAGAGGGGTTAGGGCTGGTTGATAAAAAAATACATGTAACAAACCCATCCTTATACTCTTGTATTCCCCCCATCTCTAACTGAATACCTTGTATTCCCCCTCTCTAACTGAACACCCTTGTATTCCCTCTCTCTAATTGAATACCTTGTATTCCCCCTCTCTAACTGAACACCCTTGTATTCCCCCTCTCTAACTGAATACCTTGTATTCCCCCTCTCTAACTGAATACCTTGTATTCCCCCTCTCTAACTAAATACTCTTGTATTCCCCCTCTCTAACTAAATACCTTGTATTCCCCCTCTCTAACTGAATACCCTTGTATTCCCCCTCTCTAACTGAATACCCTTGTATTCCCCCTCTCTAACTAAATACCCTTGTATTCCCCCTCTCTAACTGAATACCCTGGTATTCCCCCTCTCTAACTGATTACCTGGTATTCCCCCTCTCTAACTGAATACCTTGTATTCCCCCTCTCTAACTGAATACTCTTGTATTCCCCCTTTCTAAATGAATACTCTTGTATTCCCCCTCTCTAACTGAATACCCTTGTATTCCCCCTCTCTAACTGAATACCTGGTATTCCCCCTCTCTAACTGAATATCCTTGTATTCCCCTCTCTAACTGAATATCCTTGTATTCTCCCTCTCTAACTGAATACCTTGTATTCCCCCTCTCTAACTGAATACTCTTGTATTCCCCCTCTCTAACTGAATACCTGGTATTCCCCCTCTCTAACTGAATATCCTTGTATATACATTTGTAACCATATTTGTTTCCATGTATCCTGTAGGTTTACCTTATTTGGTAAGCACTCTGTGTACAATGTACCCCCTCTCTAGCCTCTTGTATTTAGTACTGGGCTATTAGAGCGCTTTGCTCCCCCTTTTCTATTAACAAATTTAGCTTTCAACTGTTGCTTTGCAATTTAACATTTTTCATCGTTCTCCAAAATACACAAATGTTCGCGGATTTTCTGTTTTAAATTTATGATTTCCAAAAATTGTAAATATTGACACTTTTAAAGGGCAATATATTTTAAATTTCGATCTTAATTTAAATAAAGATTTAGTATTTCAGTTGGAAAATATGAATGTAACAACAATGTATGAACCCCCTACATACAACCATGCATGTAACCCCTAAATACAACCATGCATGTAACCCCTACATACAACCATGCATATAATCCCTAAATACAACCATGCATGTAACCCCTAAATACAACCATGCATGTGACCCCTACATACAACCAATCATGTAACCCCTACATACAACCATGTACGTAACCCATACATGCAACCCTGTCCCTAACCCCTAAATACAACCATGTATATAACCACTCCATGCAACCATGTATGTAACCCCTACATGCAACCATCTATATAACCCCTTACAACCATGTGTGTAACCCCTCCATGCACCCATGTATGTAACCCTCCATGCAACCATGTATGTAACCCCAACATACAACCATGTGTGTAACCCCTCCATGCACCATGTTTATAACCCCTCCATACAACCATGTGTGTAACCCCTCCATGCACCCATGTGTATAACCCCTACATACAACCATGTGTGTAACCCCTCCATGCACCCATGTGTATAACCCCTACATAGACCCCTGTGTGTAACCCCTCCACGTACCCATGTGTGTAACCCCTACATACAACCATGTATGTAACCCCTCCATACACCCATGTGTAAAACCCCATGTGTATAACCCCTACATACAACCATGTGTGTAACCCCTACATACAACCATGCATGTAACCCCTACATACATACAACCATGTGTGTAACCCCTCCATGCACCCATGTGTAAGGAAACCCTTGATAAAAATCTAAATTCCTTGGACCTACAGAGGTTCAGAGCCTGAGAATACAGTCTATCTATCTACCTATCTATCTAACTGTACTACTATCTGTATATTTATCTATCTATCTGTCAGTTTCTCCTACAATCTAACCATTTATCTGTCACTTTATGCGCGCAACCATAAATTTTCTCTTCAAGTCAATTGTTTGTCTATCTTTAGGTATTCAAGAGTATTAGCGTTCATCTTGCTTTCTTTCTTACTTTTAAGATTTATAAATATCTACATTTTATCTGATAAAAACCTTGTTTAAGTTTGTACTTAGACAATATGTAACAGTGATAGGTTTCAAAAATGATAATAACATTGAATTTTTGCACAGTAAATTTGTATCAAACTATTATCTTATAAAACTTTTATCTGGTTAACTTTATCTGGTTAACTTTATCTGGTTACTTTATCTGGTTAACTTTATCTGGTTAAATTTATCTGGTTAACTTTATCTGGCTAACTTTATCTGGTTACTTTATCTGGTTAACTTTATCTGGTTAAATTTATCTGGTTAACTTTATCTGGTTAACTTTATCTGGTTAACTTTATCTGCTTAACTTTATCTACTACTTGAAAAAATTTGATTTAGGTATAGAAAAATTGTATAGAGTTTGTTATATTTCTTGAATCTAATATTGTATTTTCAGGAAAATTTGATCTGAACGAATTTAGTGGATTTTTATATATTAGTTTGAGCTTAGAATAACATGAAGCTAGGTTGAGAGGGTTTGTAATATGTATTAAATTATTATTCGTCTGCAGTTTATCTCTCTGTCCCTGGTTTTATCTGATGGTTGATGAAACCTGATCTCCGGCTTTCAGGTTCAACTCCAGGTCCAAATTTTCAAAATCTTGTTTGGATCTAATCCCTGATACCACAAAACCAGAATTTTGAGGGTGAGTGAGGGTTGAAGGATTCCTCCATTGTTTCTTAGACCAACGATTGAAGTATACTTGAAGAATATGTACGAGGTCTTATCTAAACAAGACGGAAAGTAAGATCAAATTCATATGACATTATTTAAACAACTTTATGACCTTGCAGCTATTCTGGTTTTGATCCTACGCACAGTATTAAAATAACAATTTTATCTGGTTACATATTTTAAATAACAAAGGAATTGAGTCTTTGTCACAAACTCTTATTTTCTAATCACAATATCTTTGGAACCAAATGTTGCAGACCTTAGATATTTCAAACTATGAATTTTGTTAGATAAAATAATCTGAGTTTGAAATATCAAAGGTTTACAACATCGAGTTATAAAGATATTGAGGTTTAAATATTTGATTAAGTTCCAAAGACTCAATTCCTTTATCCGATTACATATGAAAATTAACAAATTTATCCGGTTGAATATTAAAATTAACAAAAATTATCTGGTTACATATTAAAATTAAAACAATTATCCGGTTACATATTAAAGATAACAAATTTATCCGGTTACAAATCAAAAATAACAAATTTATCTGGTTACATATTAAAAATAACAAATTTATCTGGTTACATATTAAAATTAACAAATTTATCTGGTTACATATTAAAATTAACAAATTTATCTGGTTACATATTAATAATAACAAATTTATCTGGTTACATATTAAAATAACAAATTTATCCGTTACATATCAAAAATTCACAAATTTATCTGGGTACATATTAAAAAAACAAATTTATCTGGTTACATATCAAAATTAACAAATTTATCTGGTTACATATTAAAATTAACAAATTTATCTGGTTGCATATTAAAAATAACAAATTTATCTTGTTACATATTAAAAATTCACAAATTTATCCGGTTACATATTAAAATTAAAAATTTTATCTGGTTACATATTACAAATAACAAATTTATCTGGTTACATATTAAAAATAACAAATTTATCTGGTTACATATCAAAAATAACAAATTTATCAGAGATGGAATTTAAAGAATTTGAGCCGCGGTTTAAATCCGCCAAAACCCGGTTTAAATTAAGCGCCGGCTTAACTCTTGAAACATTTGATACAATTTTAAGTGGAACTAACCATATTTAAACCGCGGCTTAAATTTAAACCGCCGCTCAAATTCTTTAAATTCGGCCACATTAAAAATAACAAATTTATCTGGTTACATATTAAAAATAACAAATTTATCCGGTTACATATTAAAAATTCACAAAAAAAACTACTTCTCATCAGCTCTTCAATAAGTGGAGTTATGCTTGAAAACTTTCAATCTTACGTGGAATTTCCCTTATTTCATAAGTTCATTTTGATTCCTGGGTTTTCAGACTGTCCGATTCCTCTTAATCCTTATGAAACATTTATCATTAACAAATAAATGCACTTGCTTATAATTGACAAACAAATGTATGACCAAGACATTTCATCCTGGAACGATTAAACATGAAAAATCAATATGTACGATACAACTTCATAATTACTAAAGTCCGTGCTGGTACAATTCAAAATGAACCGGAGTCTACTGTGACGTATTTTGTCAAATTATAATAAATTTTACTTTAGATAGAATTCTTACAAGTTTTCAATCATAACTCTCTATTTTATTGAAGAGCTCTATTGAGAAGAACAAAAGTTTTTTCAATTTCTAGTTTATTATCAAAATAATTTGCTTATCTCATGTCACAAAAAAATTTTATTTCATTGGAATAAAATACTTTTTATAAAATTTATTTTTAGTTCATTTCAGAAAGTATCGGAAATATAATCTAAAATTACAAATCTAATTCTTCTAATATTTCTAAGTACAGAAGTTCATCAAACCTCAAACTATTTTGTTTTGCCATCTTTAAGGTTGTATTTGCCATCTTTAAGGTTGTGTTTGCCATCTTTAAGGTTGTGTTTGCCATCTTTAAGGTTGTGTTTGCAATGCTTAAAGGGACACTATTGTTGAAACTTTAAGTACCTCTCTATTTAAAGTTGGACATGTCCGATTCACAACGTTAACCATTAAATCTTTATCTAAAAATATTGTGTACTATATCGTCGTTTTTTCTTGCATAAACATAGTTTAGCTCTAACAACTTTAAGCATTCCGCACGTAACTTTTAAAGAGAACCCACAATCGAAAAAATCAAATGTCAACGCCAAGAACATCGGTATCTCAAGCATTCTTAATCACAACGGCTTTTAAGAATATCGTTATGAATCTAATTTGCCACTCTGTGCATGGAGAGTTACTTGAAATTACATATACAGTCCCTTTAAGGTGTGGGGCTGATCTTGGGACCCTCTTCTGAAGTGAAGAAGATTTATCTCATCTAAATCACATCAATCTATATCTAGGATTATAAACTAGGGATTCCAGCCAATATTATATAATATAATAGTAAAAGCCAATACAAGTACAATACAGTACACGCCTCTCAGCAAGCAGATTACATTCATTAGTTTTTACCTTTCTATCCAAGGCGAATTATGATGAAAGTAAAATTTGGAGGATGGCCTAGATATTGAAGGCGCAACATTTCATTCTTTTTTACACAAATTCCAATGATCCATAATCTTTATTTCTGATTTAATATGTTAAATGTTTTTTCTATATTTGTCAAGAGTTTTTGGGTTAATTGAGTTCAGATCGAGTAGATCCCTTCTTCACTGTAATCTTGCATGCAGGGTACGCTTGTTGAATAAAACGTGCTGGACCGACTCTACACTGGGTTGTTCTGACTGGACAGTACGGGTGAATGCATATACATGTAGTACCGGCTCGGATGATGCAAATTTTAGAGTGGGTTGTCTTGATCATGAGTTAACAATTCCAAAATTCATGAGATATGCGAGAGGGAACACTTCACAATCTTTTCAGAATTGGCACGTAAAAATTACTGAATTACTTTTTGAATGTCAGAGTTAAGAATATTTTTGGCACCCTAGTTATCAATCCATCATTTTACCCTAGTGAGGGCTGATTTCTGATGGATGAAACCATGAATATATTTTACTTTTGAGAGATAGATATAGATAAAAGTGTAAATATATGTGAGCCTAGTTAAGCAAAAGTCTATCAACTCCATGGTGGAATGGTTATCAAGATGATAATACATATGCAGTATCCTGGTATCCAGGTCCATCTATCTATATATCTGTGTATCCAGCTATATATATATCGGTGCATCCAGCTATCTATCTATCTGTGTATCCAGGTATCTATCTATCCTGGAAGGGGAGTGGGAAAAGGGAGAGGGGGAGAGAGTGGGGCTTTTCAGTTACAAGTTTTTTATTCAAATCTGTGAGTATGCACTAAGAGTATGCACTAACTAAGAAAGTGTGAATTTTATTTTGGTATTTGTGAGTAGAAAAATACCATATTAAGGTTTATCAATTTTACAAAATTAGAAAAATTTTTCTTAATTTGACTTTTGCCAAGTTAAAAAATTTCCAAATCTGAAATTGGATTGAAACACCTGGAAACATTTTTATAGTTTAATCCTCTCACAAAGACAGATTTCTACGAGTGTTTAATTGACTCAAGGTAAATTTTATATGTTTCACAACAATAATAAAATGATAGTTTTGTAAAGAACCTGTACATGATTATTAATTACTAGCTTGGGAGCCAACCTTTGCCTGGAAACCAATTTTTCGCAATTTTTAGTTGCACCCACCTAGAGACCAAACTAACAACATTCCCGTGGTTCTACCGAGTTCCCCAATCAAAATTTGAGTTCAGTCGGTCAATAAGAATTTTATTTAAAAGATGCCTAACACCATTTTATTTGTTCCATTGTAAGAATTATAATTCATATTTGAAAAGATTTCTGACCATTGGGTCTAAAATATAATCTTTCAAATAAAAGGATGAAAGTTAAATTCAGGGACTGCAGGGGTAATCTATTAAGAGATATTAAAGAAATGATGAAAATAAAGGATGGTTGTGCAGTGTGTCCTAAATTTAACCGGTATCCGCAGAGGGGACCTGAGCTAAACAGATTTACAGCATAACATTTTTGATCCGGAACTGTATAAAACATTTAAAACACATTTTCTCATTTCTAATTGGTCAAACCCATAGATATGTATGGTCAAACTCTAAACCTTGGACTAATGAGAGAGCAGAGAATTTTGTTCAAATTCAAAAGTTGGAAGCTTAAAGTTCATTTCAAAGATTTTATTTGGAATACATTTTACTGTTTCCATAAGAGGGGGATTTTAGATGCTCAGATCCCCGTGATCATTTCTATCTATCTATCTAGCTATCTATCTATCTATAATATGTATATATGAGTATGAGTGTACTGGGATAACTAGATTAACTTTACATTTCTTACAATAACATGTCAGGGAATAGAACAAATTAAATAATGTTTCCTACTAATACCCCCCCCCTCTTAGCTCGAGTCAGCACGGTCAGCCGTAGAAAATTTGAATTTCCGAGCCGGGTCAACCTTTCCGGTCCCAGTTTGTTCTGTACCTAGCTCTACGGAAAGGACTAGCCGGTGCAACAAGGTTCAACAAGGTTTACTTTTACTAAAGGGGCAGATTTGTGTGTCAGAATACAAAACAACATCAGGTTGTCAAGATACAAAGATTTTAGAATTATAGTTAATAAATAAATATCTTACCAGTTTATAAAGACTAAATCAGTATGTGTTACATATTCATTTCCTTTTAAATTTTATCACGTTGAGGAAAGAATTAGAAATTGTAGAACGGATAAGAAATAGATGAAAAGATGAACGGAAGGATATATAAAAGGAAAAGTGAAAGGATGAATGAAGAGTTAAAGGATGAATGAATGAATGAATGAATGAAGAGTTAGAAAATATTTAATGGAATAATTTTGTAGAAAATAAATTGTTCCTTTTATTCCTTCATTTCACGGAGGCTTCATCTCATTATAGGAATACGTAGGACACACTCCCACAAATACATTTCATCCCCTTCTCCCTCTTTCTTCCTTTCTTCTCCTTCTCCTTCTTTTTTACTTTCTTCTCCTTCTCCTTCTTCTCTTTCCTTTCTTATTCTTCTCCCTCTTTCTTCCTTTCTTTTCCTTCTCCTTCTTTTCTTTCCTTTCTTACTCTCCTTCTTTTCTTCTTTTTCTCTTTCTCCCTCTTTCCACTCATTTCCTTTCTTCTTCTTCTCCTTCTTTCCTTTCCTTTCATCTTACAATTTCTTTATCATTCTTCTCCCTCTTTCCAATGATTTCTTCTCCCTTAATCCCTTTCTTCTCCTTCCATTTTCCCTTTCTTCTACTTTTCTCTATTCTTTCTTTTCTTTCCATTTTCCATTTTCCTCCTTCTTCCCTTCCCATTCTTCTTGCTCCATTTTCCCTACTTCTTCTTTTTCTCTACTGCTTTTTCCTCTTTTCCTTTTTTCTTTTCCTTTCTTTTCCTTGTTTCCTTGACCTTTCTCTTCTTCTTCCCTTCCTTTTCTCCCTTCTTATTTTTCTACTTGTCTTTTCATTTCTTCTCCTTCTTTCCTTCTCTTTACTCTCCTTCTTTCCTTCAATTTCTTTTTCTTCTTCCCTTCCCATTCTTCTTGCTCCATTTTCCCTTTCTTCCCTCTTCGCTTGTTTATCCTTCTATCTGCAGTCTTTCAGTCCCTCCCAATTCCATTACATCACACACACACACTCCTTACCATAACACACAAACACCGAACACTATCTGCCCAACCCCAGCGTGAGGTATGAGTGTGCCCACCCATAATGTTGAACCAATATTTCAAACTTTAAACAAGCAACAAATTGATTTTATAAACACATGTATAATGTGTATATATTGTAAAAAGGGGAAAATATTCGTTTTACACATTCTAAACTTTCATTTACAAAAATAAAAATCTGGAGTTTAGATAAGAAAGAAATTAAAAGAATTTTGATGCTGGTTTAGGTAATGAGGGGGGTGGGGGTGGATATTAAGAGAAGGAGAAGGTGGGGGGGGGGAAGGTACCTGGGTGGCCGGGTTAGACCTGATTTATGAGGTATTTATTTATTGGGAAGAGCCATAGATAGGATGATGAATGCTTTCATCCTTTCTAGATACCGTACAGTTTCTATCTATCTATCTATCTATCTACCTATCTATCTATCTATCTATCTATCTATCTATGAACCATGAACCATGAACCTGTCACTAAGTAATCAGTGTGTCATGAGTCCGTCAAATATTCAGTTTAGCTTCCGAATCTAATTATCTTCACAGAACTCGGACCAGATGGGGGGGGGGGATGAGGAGGGGGAAATGTGGGGAATGCGAGGAGGAAAGGGGAAGGGGAGGGGGAAAAGGGAGAGGGGGAGAGAGTGGGGCTTTTCAGTTATATGCTAACTTCAAACAAAAATATCGATAAGATAGAATCATTGCAAAAGAAAGATATTCGTCTTTTGATGGGGTTACCTAGAATAAGAAACACAGCGAAGCTTTTTGGGCTTTGAACCCCCGACATTTAAAAAAGATTTCACATTATCAAAAAATATCAAAAACGCAAATCTTAGAATCAGTAATGATTTTTATATTCCTAGAGTAAAATCTATTAAAATCAGACTGCTTCCCCCTCACAATTTCCCTAAAATATGGTATGAAAATAAACGACACTTTTCTAAGCTTTCAAATATCAATCTTATTTCAGAATTTAATAGTAGATTTTCATAAGCCAAACCAATGTTTTAATTCTAATACATGCTATGTTTGAAAAAGAATCGAAGAAAGCTAAGACGATTTTACAAAGAAAAGAATTTCATTATTTCGGAGAATTGTATAAATACTATATTTAAATAAAACCTATATTTGATGTTGTTTTAAAACAATAAGTTTTACAAGAAGCTTGAATATAAACTTATTGAGTAAAATGCTTATTAGACTATTTAATAAATCATATTTTTTATTCCACCATTTAATGGGTCTCACTGCATCTATCTACACGAATATCTGTAGATTACTAAATATATTCTAAACTAACTGAAGTGCCCGGGGTTGCCAGTGGAATTTTTTCAAATCAAATTAAAAAAAAGAAAAAACTTAGATTTTTGGTAAAAAAAATTTAATACCTTTGTTACCCCCGGGGTACTCAAGAGTTACCTAAAAAATGTCAGCCCATTCGGTCCAGCCGTTTGGCCAGCTATAGCTGGCATATAAAAATATATACATATAAGTATGTATATATATATATGAGCGGAGAGGTTTATATTATAGAAGAAGATAAACAAAACAAAGGTTCTGAGCTTATTTTAAGAAGTAATATCTGCATGTATCCACCTATCTATCTGTCTGTGTATCCAGCTATCTATTTTTGTATCCATCTATCTATATATCTGTGTATCCAGCTATATATATATCGGTGCATCCAGCTATCTATCTATCTGTGTATCCAGGTATCTATCTATCCTGGAATATTAATTACATATTGTATATCTGTAAGAATGTGATATATTACCTGAATTCCTGACCCCATGAACCAGGGGAACAAAACCAATAAAATAAATATTTTTCATAAAATTTTAAAATTTATCTGCATTTGGTCTTTAAAATATCTAATAAAAAAGTGAAGTGTATCTTTCCCTGAATTGTTAAACAAACTTACAATTTAAACACTGGCTTTGAGTTTCTCCTTCCGATATCTATCTATCTATCTATCTATCTATCTATCTATCTATCTATCTATCTATCTATTTAACTATCCGTCCATCTATTTAACTATTGATTGTATTTATCTATTTAACCAGGGTTGGTTAATAAACATCAAGAAGTTAATTAGTACTTTGTATAGTTTTACGCTATACAACATTGTCATTGTTGTCATTTCTGCCAATATGGATTAACTCTGATCTTACTTTAAACTTTTGAATGAACTAAATTCATTTAAACAAAATGATTCTTTTCTCCTTAAAACCATCCTTTTTAATTAAAGGAATTGACTTTTTGCCACAAACTCAAATTTTTAAACCTCTATATCTTAACCACCTAATAGTGTAATCCTGTGGAAGACGATGCCTGGCCGCGTTAAACAAGTTCCACAAGATTCAACAGAATGAGATACGGGGCATAGTACTGATAAAACATCTACACGTGTGATATCGATATTGACTCTAGTTCTGAACCCTCTAGTAATAAGTTATAAGAAATATATATACTGGAAGTTATTTATGCGTTTTTATTAGAGTCTGACTCACGTCCTCTATAATCCTTTGATATTTCAAATTTAGACTATTTGATCTAACAGAATTCATAGTTTGAAATTTCTAAGGTCTAGGATATTTGGTTGAGAAGATATACAAATTAGAAAATAATATTTTGTTGCAAAGACTCATTTCCTTTTTGAGAGTAAATAAGAAGCTGCGACTTTGTGATCTCGTAGATCCTCTAGTTTTCATTTAAGCAAGTATGAGAGAAACAAATTTGTCAGAATACAGAGCTGGGAACTTTAGAATGGATAACCTTTAATCCCGACTGCTTTATGTCGAATATCCACTATGGAAACTTTTAATCTTAGTCCCTAATACACTTTTTTTCTCTTTTCCATTCATGCGCGTCGGTACTTACCTGACGAGGCATCATGACGGGACATAATCTCGAGATTATGTTAGTCTCGAGATTAGCAAAAAGAGAGGATTAAGCATTAATCCTGATATCCACCATTCTAAAGTTCCCAGCTCAGGATTTGTGATTATAAACTTCAATCTCAGTATCTATTCCAAAATATGGAGGTTTTTGAATGTCCTGTCAGTGATTTGGAACCAAAACAAATAAACCTAGTATTCCAAAATATGGAGGTTTTTGAATGTCCTGTCAGTGATTTGGAATCAAAACAAATAAACCTAGTATTACAAAATATGGAGGTTTTTGAATGTCCTGTCCGTAATTTGGAACCAAAACAAATAAACCTAGTATTCCAAAATATAGAGGTTTTTGAATGTCCTGCCAGTGATTTGGAATCAAAACAAATAAACCTAGTATTCCAAAATATAGAGGTTTTTGAATATCCTGCCAGTGATTTGGAATCAAAACAAATAAACCTAGTATTACAAAATATAGAGGTTTTGAATGTCCTGCCAGTGATTTGGAACCAAAACAAATAAACCTAGTATTCCAAAATATGGAGGTTTTTGAATGTCCTGTCCGTGATTTGGAACTAAAACAATACACCTAGTATTCCAAAATATAGAGGTTTTTGAATGTCCTGTCAGTGATTTGGAACCAAAACAATACACCTAGTATTCCAAAATATGGAGGTTTTTGAATATCCTGTCAGTGATTTGGAACTAAAACAATAAACCTAGTATTCCAAAATATAGAGGTTTTTGAATGTCCTGCCAGTGATTTGGAACCAAAACAAATACACCTAGTATTCCAAAATATGGAGGTTTTTGAATGTCCTGTCAGTGATTTGGAATCAAAACAAATAAACCTAGTATTCCAAAATATAGAGGTTTTTGAATGTCCTGTCAGTGATTTGGAACCAAAACAAATAAACCTAGTATTCCAAAATATAGAGGTTTTTGAATGTCCTGTCCGTAATTTGGAATCAAAACAAATAAACCTAGTATTCCAAAATATAGAGGTTTTTGAATATCCTGTCAGTGATTTGGAACCAAAACAATAAACCTAGTATTACAAAATATGGAGGTTTTTGAATATCCTGTCAGTGATTTGGAACTAAAACAATAAACCTAGTATTACAAAATATAGAGGGTTTTGAATGTCCTGCCAGTGATTTGGAATCAAAACAAATAAACCTAGTATTCCAAAATATAGAGGTTTTTGAATATCCTGCCAGTGATTTGGAACTAAAACAATAAACCTAGTATTACAAAATAAATTCAAAGTAAGAAAATATGAGCATACTTTTAATGCAACAATGCGGAAAGTGAAAACTTTTCACGAATATTTTGCTTCAGACTTTTTAAGAATATTACATCAGAATCAGAATTAGAAAAATACGTACATAGCTTCTATCTTTTTAACATCACATTTACATACAGGGATGATCAGAATACTCTGAAATAGGTAGAATACTTTAGAATCAAGTTAGAACTTTAAAAACCAATGAGCATGAGACACAGCAATTGTGCAGCGTAAACAGACCCATTTCATGCACTAAATTAGTGATTGGATAGGTGTCTAGTAAAACTATTTGCTTTGTAACAACATCAAGTACGCTTAAGTATTAATATAATAATATAATATAATATAATATAATCTTCTTATTCCATATGGTTTTCTATTTAATACTGTAGCATCCACATTTTTCTGATGAAAACTACAGTTAGTAACTGAAACCTAGAGATTAATAAACTTTTTCATAACATTCTGTAAATGCTGCTTTATATCTATCTATCCAAATATCTATCTATCTATCTAACAATATGATATTATCTATCTATCTACCTAAGCATACTTAACCATAGATGTATGAATATATAATCACATACTTTCACGGTGGTCGG